>NW_022995743.1:12862872-13114300 GCF_900245975.1 Drosophila guanche | reverse complement strand
AGCATGAGCAGGCAGAATACCGCCAAAATAACGAGACCTACATTTCAGAATATCGGAAATATTTTGTTGATGAAAATGTAACTTGAAAAAGGATTGCGAATCTTTTACCAAAGCCTATCCATCGCGGTCGATGTCCCCGACCGGCGTAGTAAGCTAGGAAGGCCGATGAGAAAACTGTGCTTATATCATTTCCAACCGTAATGACTCCTGTGATCTTTGTGGGTATTCTGTAACGCTTTTCCAAAGTGGTGAGGGTTCCGTTAAAGTACGAGAAGGCTATGGACAGAAAGCAGCCAGCAATCCCATAGATAACCATGTATATGTTCTCACTAGCAAATCTGTTTTAGAATTCTTAATCGTAAGTAAGGCAGAACAAGACTAGAGATGAGATCGGATACCTTTGCAGGGTGGGACCTTTGAACCTCCAGAAACCACATGTAGTATCCGAAGTATCTTTTTGCTGCTCAGGCACTTTTTTGTCCTTCAGGAACTCTGAGGATTCTGTCTCTTCGCCAGCCATTTCGATCGCTCCCGTCGAACTAATCTTTTATACTGAACCAAAACTCAGACAGAGAGTGCCGTGTTGATTAAAAAGCTACCAGATAGCAAAATTATGGTGGACAGCTGAAATGGCAATTCATTTTATTTTTGTTTGTCCAAATTTTACAATGGCTATATACTCGCACGCTTGCGAACTCCGAACTGTAATTCTTTTCAAGCATGCACTTGCACATACTGTTAGTACTGCCATGTTCGAAGATAAGCAGTTGCCAGCTCTCTTTCTATACAAAGACTGTAAATTGTTGTGTGTTTTGTGGTAATCTTGTTTGGCCTATCTCAATTTTGACCGTATCATGACACTTTGCAAACATTTTTTACACTTTGGTAAGCTTTTATATTCTGTGTACCTGTCTTTATGCTTTTATTTTCTTTATTTCAGTCAAAACTAACGGCTCTTAACCTTATCGTTCTGCTTATCGTACGCCCATTTGGATTCGAATATTGTACACCGAACCGGACCTTCCTCAAGTATGTCTGCTAAAGCGAACAGTCGCTGCACAAATATTGAGCCTACTACAAACGCTTCCGCTGTCGGGGAATATACGAGCATGATGTTGTTTCGATCCTCTGGAATGCTATATCCGGCGTTCAATGGGGCCTTCGGCTATGCTAATTTAAATGTCTCTGAGCGAATAAATATATTTTAATACAAAAATCATCTAAAATTTAAGTGCCAGCCAAAGCAATGATAAAATGCTCAATTTTTATTGGTTTTTTAAAGAACTTACAGTTCAAAGAACGTACTAACTTTATTTTTAATTGTTTTGACGCTCTATGATTTTGTACTAGAGACATTTCAAAAAATATTTAAAAATAAATAGATTCATGGGAAAGTTTGGGAAGTTTTTTATTAAAGCGAAAGAAAGTTAAAATATCTAGGCACTACCACTTACCAGTGTTTTTGTATTGATTGATAATAATTATTGATAATAATGAGTACACCCGATAAAAGTGACCGAAACGATACCCATACCATACATGGTGTGCTTTTTATATTACTTATTTTCGACCAAGTCCCATTAATCGTGATGCCCTAAATGATATCTTTCAATTTAGTTTTTGCTGGAGAAGATTGTGCTAGAGCATCGACATCAACGCGGGGCCTGAACTATTGAAAGGGACGTAATCGAAATGACGACTCCAAGTTGAAAGTACGAAGAGAATATAAGAAAGACCAATCCGTTATAGGATTTACTTACATTTATTTTGTTAATTAAAACTAATTGAATTGTATTATCGAGAAATCTTGGATACCCTCATATACATATAACCCTCCTGATTTCACAGTTAGAATACACTTTATTAACATTATTATACAGGGCTCTTTGGAGAAATCACACGTGGATATAGACACCAAAAATATTCACTCACACAGCTTTTTCTTAAAGTAATGCAAAACTAAAATCTAGATCTCTGTATTCTTCTCATTGTTGGCCTCCTCTTCATGCTGGACAATCTGCATTTCGACCTCCTTGACCTCCTCGTCGAAGATTTTCAGATCCTTGGCATAATACCAAACACCCAGATCGAACACAGAACCAATGGCAATGAATACAGCAGCGGTAAAGTTCAGTGTATATCTGTAAAGTGCGAAAAATGTTAGCCATTTCGAGCCATTCAATTCCTTGAGAGGGGGGGGATGAGTTTCCTCACCTCATGGACAGCGGATCGTAGAGCCAGCAGTTGCCTTTGTTCGTGCAGGTTTTGCCCCAGACCAGGCACACCCGATCGAAGACCCAGCCAAAAAAGATGGGACTGGGAATGAAGGCCAGCATGGAGCACATGGTCATGCCAAAGCCCATGGCAGCCGTCTTATCCTTCTCGGGCACACAGCGCACGGACACGAGGAAATTGGATGCTCTGCCACTGGCTCCAATGAACTTCAGGCAGCACATCACCGCCAGGAACGACACGAACTGCGTCCAGCAGTTGACCGGACAGGATCCGGGCATTGCTTGTCCGCTTGCCAGACTCTGAATGGGAGAGGTAATTATTTAAGAGCCGTTAAAGAGATCCAAAAATTAGCTACCTCCAAGTGTGAGAGACTCGTGGTGTCCAGTGTGGCATTCTCAAGACTGAGGTCAAGGCTGGTAATCCTTTTGAACTGAGCTGTGGAGTTGCCCCATTCGTCTCCAGGAATGCAGGAGCAATCATAAAAGATCTGCAACGATTGAGAGATTTTGATTATTTACTGCTGGTTTGTAAGGTTTGTATCCTACGCTTACCTTTCTGCCATCCGAGTTGATTTGCTGACCCTTGCAGCCCGCGTGACAGGCGGAGATGTACGTCATGTTGTTCTCTCCGCACACGGGCGAGTACCGAACGTAGTCGCAGGAGCAGGCCGAGTTGCAGGTGGTCGCATTGCTGCCCAGCGAACTGTCGTGGATGTTGACAATCACCGAGCTCTCGTTGCCGGGGCATCCGATGAAGGCGTAGGCCAGGATGCCCGCCATCGTGAGGAAGCCACAGACCACGTTCCAGGCAGCCATGTAGCGGGCCCTTGGCTTATAGCGGGATATGATGAACCCAGATAGCAGCACCCCAACGGCAGAGAATGCGAGGGCCACGGTGCCAGTGACCATGGAGGATGTGGCTGCCGATTGCCTGTACTGCACCTCGATGTACTTCGGTGTGAAGATCCAGTAGGGAGTGTAGCCCACCAGGTAGAAAATGCTCGACAGCGTGTTGCACATGTACGTCTTGTTGGTGGTCAGGCGCCTGAAGGTCTTCAGCATATCCTGGAACGAGGCTTTCGGCTCGACGGGGGACATCTGGTCCAGTTCGGCAGTCAGCGGCTCCTTCTCCGTGCTCTCCTTATTCTTCAGCGATAGCCGCTCCTTCTCGCGCCTCCGACTCTCCTCCACCTTGCGACGGGCCAACGCTCGCGGCAGCTCTTTTGGGAACATCGAAAGAAAGACCCCGGAGAAGGACAGCAAACCGCCCATTACCAGCCAGCCCAGCCACCAGGCTCCCAGCCAGCGGGGATCCTTGTTATTGATCACCGGATGCAACTGTGGGGCGATGTACAGCCGCAGGCAAAAGGAGGCCAGGGCATATCCGATGGCGGGACCCAGCATGCGCAGGAAATACGAGAGACCTTGGGGGAGTACAAGATAAGACAAGTAGCTATTAATGCTAGTCGATAACTCTGACAAGGAAACACGAATCATCTTCTTGAGATTCTTCTCGAATCTAGATCCACATTGTATGTGGGTATTTTGATAGACTGTTGATCCTGACATTTGATAGTGTGAACAACTAATCAGCACCACACCCACTCGTTGTATTTTCCCCACTTATCTGAGAGCACACAATAGATCAAGGCAGGTGAGAGATACTAAGAGATGTGCGAGATTAACCACTAGGCTGGCCTGAGGGCTTTTATGGCCTTGCGTCGGCTCGGTTTGAACTGGTTTGCTGTGTGCTGTACTCACTCAACAGTGCCGGAGTCTTGGACTTCTTCGTGTTGTCGTCCATGTAAGACACACCGAGAGTATAGTACAGGGATCCGCCTATGCCCGATATGAACTGCGCCACAAACAGGAGCAGTTGGGGCGCAAAGTTGCCCTCGCCACCCTCGCACTCTGGTCCGCCCCCATTCAGGCGGCAGAGTGTCTTCGAGCGCTGCTCCTCGATGGCCTCCATGGTGGCGTTCTCATCGGGCATGCCCCCGAACTCCGAGGTAAGGGCCAGGGCGTCCTCGCCGGGGCCGTACAGGAAGTGTGGTGTGGTGGTCAGCACGCAGAACAAGACAATAGTCAGGAGACCTGGAGGAGTGGGCGATTAGCTGGAATTCAATCTAAAAGAATCGACTTGCATGCTGCACTTACCGAATCCTATCCAGCGGGGCCGATGTCCCTTGCCCGCATAGTAGGCGAGGACGGCGGAGACCAGGGTCTGGCTGATGTCATTGCCAACCGAAATGATGCCGGTGTTCTTCGAGGGGATCTTGAAGCGCTTCTCGATCGTTGTGATGGTGCCATTGAAGTAGGCATACGTCATCGAGAAGACGCAACCCACGATGCCGTAGAGGAGAACGTACGCCGTCTGGTTGGCAAATCTGGGGATTGGGGAAGAGAATGAGCTGGGAATACTCCAGGGAATGTGCAGGAATTCACCCACCGCTGGTAAAACTGGCCCTTGAATATCCAGAAGCCGCACGTCACACTCTTCTCCAGCGGCGACTCGTTCAGCAGTCGGTTGATCTCTTCGGTCATGAGACGGTCGTGCTCTGATTTCTGTTTTTTCTTTTTCTTAGATTTGGACGGTTTGGGCGTCGTCTTGTCCTCTTCGTCCTCGCCAACAGGCACTTTGGATTTTGCGTGCTTGGTGCCGTTGTCCAGTAGCCTGGCCTCCACATCAGCCTCATCGTTCGCCCGCTCACGTGGTGAATCTGTTGAGTTGCTCTCCAATTCATGCTCCTCCTCCTCCTCCGGCTCCACACTGTGCGGATTCTCGCCCTGCACCATCTTAATTAACTGTCTGAAGCCCTCGGCTGCGTCTTCACTGAGTCTCGATCTCGATCTCGATCTCGATTTCGATCTTGCTTGGCACGTGGGCCGCTTCCGCTTTTGGATACTGAACGCACACACTCATGCACACGTTTGGACTGGGGACTGTAGTTGTGTAATTGTCCACAGTTGTTCTTAATTTTCGCCAGATCTTTCGCTGGCAATTAGAAAAATGAGAACCGGGTACGAGAGAACAACCTGATGCGTGGCAGTACGCGAACGAAGTGACATGATCTGCTGGGGCAGCGCTGATCTTAACTGGATCTACAGTCGGACGAGTCCCGTGCGGTTTTCCGTGTCCGGGCTCTCTGACGTTCCGGCTATCTCTTGTCCCGTAGCTGTCTATCGCCAGATCTCGGTAGATGCCGCCGCTATACGTACGTCGTATACTGTTGTCGAATAAAATATTATCTCAAACCGAGCTATCACTGCTCCATGGGCTCTAATCTTTGATAATTTTCGAGACATGAGCGCATCCAGCGTCCTCCCCTTTCATTGCTACTGCTCCTGCTGCTTCTGCTTCTGCTTCTGCTTCGGTTGATGCCTGAAAAATTTACAATTTGTTTGCGAGTTTCATATTAAAAGTAGACATAAAATGGACTGCCAAAGTCTAAGATAAGCTCCCGACGAGACGGACAAGGCGGAAAAGTGATAGCGGGTGGGCAAACGGGCGGCTGCTGCTGTGTACCCACCCCATCTCTAGCTCCGTAGGAGAGAGCGCATTGATGAACACGTCAATGCGCTCCGCTACAGATCGGACCCCCCGAAAGAGAGTTGGGTAAACATTTGAGCCTTTAGATAGATGGTACATTCGCCTCATCATTGTTTTAGTTTCGGCTTAAAACTGGCTATCAATGCTGATGTCTTGTTATCACTATGGCAATGACTATTTTTGTGTAGTTTATGTATACGAAGTACGTTTAGTTCTCAGAAGCGAATCCCGCTTTATTTTATTTTGTTCATTATTTTCATTCTCCATTCTCATCCCATTCTCATCCCACCGAATGAGAAGCGGAGACTTAGAGACTCAATCTCAGCATGAGTTCTATTATTTAATATGTGCCTCTCGTTTGTGTGTGTGTGTGTGTGTGTGTGTGTTTGTGGCTTATGTACCGCCACAATTCACTTAGCATATTTAAATTTATGCGCAGCTTATCACTTGAACTTTATCTTGATTGTGTGTGGTTGCCGTTCTTGATAAATATTTAAATGGGGAGGGAATCTTCTTCGCTTTTTTGCATGTTTGGTTTCAGTATCTGCTTTTCCGACATTTTCTCGAAACCATTTCGGCAAAGAATTTGAGATTCATTTGCACTTGAATCACTTACAACAGTAATGTATTTTGATTGGTTTTATTTGTGGACTCGTGGACGGCGCGGATCACACGTAGTAAGAACCCAACGCAAACAAGATCGTAAACGAACTAAACTAATCTAAATGTGGCACGTTGTGAATGCTCGGCTCGAATTACTCACTCATCTCAGGAAGATGATCACTCTCATTCTCATTCTCATTGCCATCCCCATCCACATCCCCATGCTTATTCTCATCTACGTAGATATATTTCCATCTCTAGACTCTCGTCTTGGCTTCTGGGAGCCGAGCCTTCACTCGGTCTCGGTCTTGGGCTCTCGGGATTCTCTCATTGTGTTTTTGTGACTGTGTCACTGACACCAATTCCGAGTCAGAGTCAGAGTCCGAGTAGCCATGCCATCCACTAAGGTAGCTTGTACACATATCAAAGCTAATGAGCTGCTCTACTAAATTGGATACTCACGAATGTGAGTGAATGTGAACGTGAATCTGAATCTGAAGAGCAGCAGAATTAAGAGAAAAGGCTGACTAAAAGACTCTTTCAAACAAAGCCGAAAGGATTGTTGACTGTATGGAAGAGTATTTATGGTGTGCCAACTGAAACCTCCTAATCAATAAGGAAGTTTCAGCTAAACAGTTTCCAATTTGTGGCTAGCAAATGTCGAATGAGATTGTGGGGCTACCTTTGGGGTCTGCGGTTATCAATCAACACCCTCTGCCTGTGGTAGGTATCGAGTTTCGTGAGAAAGTTTAGCTCTCTCCGTCCTAGATCGTAAACGATAAGCTTCCCCAGCAAAAGCTGTCTTCTTTCCATCAGAATTGAATTCAAATTGTAATTACAAGCGACCACATATGTAGCGCCAGCAGGGGGAGTACAAGTACTCACAGTCGAGCTGTTGGGCTTAAAAATAATCCAGAGACATCTCCACGGAATATGCATATGGGTGAGTACTCTCGTGTGACATCATATGTTCCGGCAGGGCAATAAAAATCAAAGGCCTCATTTTATGATATCAATTGAGCGGCAATAAAATGGCAGCCAGTCATGGCATGTTTCTTATTATTATTATTATTTTGTATTATTATTTTCCATTTTCGCAAACACCAGCTGCAGGGAAAGGAGCAAAAGCAGGAACAAATGTGGTGGGTAGGGGATTTCCATATAGCATACAGCAATTGCAGCACATGATACACCATGAGGGCTCAGCATAAATAACAGCAAATAAGAGCCAGAGAGCCAGAGACACAATGTGGCATCTTTATCTTTGTTTTTCTTGTTGTGTGGCGCTGTGTTGGCCTGCACCCTCGCCCGTAAGTATTCTGTGCGGAAAAGCGCGGGGAGAATCGCACACCACCCACACTCTGTGCTGGGCTGGGCTGGGCTGGGCTGGGCTGGGCTGCTGGGCTTCTTTATGTCGGCGGCACGCGTTTGGTTCGGTTTGCGATTTTATTTCCGGGCAAAACGTATGCAAATGATGCGCGTTCTTCTCCGTTTCCTTCCCCTTATCGCTGTGGTACACATACACAACGCCAGCGGAAAATGAGGAAGCTGCAAGCGTTGACAATAAATAATAACCTCGTTCTTGTTCTTGTTCTTGTTCTTTTGGCAAATCAAGTGAATCGCCATGAATTATAGACGAATGCAAAACTTGCTTATCGGCTGAACAGCCAACAGGATATGGACTGAAGGAGTCTTCGTATATCTCTGACTCGTAGTCGTAGTCTCGAGGTTCTGGCTCTTAACTTAAAGGCAAGATGAATGCTGAGACGGCTTACCAACGCCACAGCGAACAGATTCCCAGGCAGAGTCGCAACGAAGTTGTAACTTCCGCCGCACAGAGTGTCGCAGGGGGTGGCGGGAGAGACGTGCCAACTAAACCGCTTAAGCACTCAATTTGCGCGTGAAAAGGAACTTGACACCCACACACAACGCATACGCATACCCATGCACAGAGAGATACAGATACAGAGCGACACATGTGTGTGGGCAACCGCATAGGCCCAAGGCCTCAGCTTTGCTCTCCCCTCTGTCCTGCACGGCAACCGCGGCACATGTCAGCACTTTGTTGTGATTTCCGTTTCCTGTCGCTGTCGCTACATCCTTACAATCACCCCATCCAGCCTTTTACCCCCTTCACGCGAATGGGAATGGGAGTGGAAATGTGTGCGAGTGAGTGAGTGTTTATTGATATTGTTGTCTTCCTTGCTTTCCCACATAACGGCATTTAACATACGTTTCAGTATCACTGGCCATACCCTCACAGAGCGAAAGGGTTGCTGGGCCTCAGTCAATCCTTTGACGATTTGCTTGAATGGAATTGTATTAAGGAAATTCTCCTTAATCTGTGAATTCTTTCTTCAAATCATTTTTGTGAAAGAGTATCTGTAATTCGTTACATTGTCCATGCAAGAATGAATCCTTTGTTCTGTGTTCGTTTAACCCTTGATAGCCGTAAATGTATTTATTTGCGAGTTGCCCTCTGACACCGCACACCCCTCACACTGGGATATGTGTACCCCAGCCGCTGGCAAGGTTGCGTGTGTGTCAAATTAGGGTTAAATGCTCTTCCTCCTCTCTCCTCGTCACCCATCTCGACTCACACCCCCTGGCATCCTGTCTTCTTAGCTAATTTGTTGTTTTTCCTGCACATTTTTTGTGTCTTGATTTTGTTGCGGAACACTTTTTGGCAGCTTAGGAGTTTTGAATGCTATGCCCGACTGCTTCTGGCCTTAAGTAGGTCTTAAGTCTTCATTTGTCTACTCCGGCTCCTGGCACCACCACCAGAGCTCCTCCTGCAACTTGGCTGTCCTAAGAGTAAGCGCTTAATATGCCGACCGCATGAAAAACCCACAATTTTCCAGGCCAATTTTTGCTGTCAATTTAAGTTGTAATTAACAGACCGACGACTCCCCGCACCTAGTCCCTTTCCGGCGAATACTGGTCGAAAACCTCCCAAAAAAATAGAAAAGACGAAAAGAATATGGAGAGTCCGTCCTGTGAAGTGTTTAGAGAGAGAGAGAGAGATAGCACAGCATATGGCATGCAGCTCACGTGCGCTCATTACGCATTTGATAAATTTAGCATGAATCGAAGGGAGGGGAGTTGGTGGTGGTTGCAGGAGACAAGGTGTATTCACCCACCCCCACCCCACAGCAGAAGACTCTTCAGCAAATGTCAAAATAGACAATGCACAGATTACCTGAATTACTCCGGTAACGCGGGCAAAAGGATCTGGGGAAGGACAAAGGCTAGAGAGGAATTGAATCCATTCACTTTCGGCACATAATTAATCAAAAAATAGAAGGCCCAAAGGCATCTCCGGATTTGCTCCGGCCATTAAATGGGCCGGGCGGCCACTGGGCGTGCATAATGAGCTCGACTGCCAAAAGGATTAAGGCCTCCGAGGACTGCAGGACGATTGGCCCAACATTTTTAATGTTCTCCTTATGCGCTGCGGGTCGCCGCTCTTCGCTCTTCGCTTTCCATTTGCCATTCTCATTGTTCCCTCAGATTCAGACTCAGCCTCATCGTCCTCCTCCTATGTCGTACTCCTTCGGACGCTTTCCTCCTCTCCCATCCACCATTCACAATTTTTAATTCCTTTGCTTTTTATATTTTGATTCCTTTTTTCCGCCGTGGTTGTTGTTGCATCTTACGCCACTTTACCGAAAGCCGCTCTGAAAAATAAGCTTAGAAATGGAAAACAAACCACTGCCTCCTCTCCTTCCAGACCACTTCACCTCTTTGTCCATACCCACACTTACATACATACACATCTCCTTCTATGTTTTTTTCTGATTTTAATTCTTGCTTTTTCCGCTTTCTCAATTAGAGAGCAGACCCTTCAGTTCCTGCCGTTGCTCTGCAGTGGATGTGGAATTGCCGTTTCCCTTCTTGAGATACCGGGCTTAACCGGACGCAAATACCCATTATTCTGATTTTTCCGAGCCGAGGCCCGTGACCACTTAAGTATGCTAAGCCTACAGCTTAATCTGGCTCTTGGGTTTGACCTCTTTTGATCACGCTTTGTCCTCGTTTTTATTTTTTGTTTTTAATTGTGTTTGATATAATATATCTTACGTTCCTCCACTTTTTTTTTGTCGGGCAATTGTTGCCAAGGATATGTCCCAATTCGGGTTAGCTCCCTTCAAGTTGTGGCTAAGAAAATGTCCCTTGAATGTGTGGATTTTCCAGAGCGATCGCTTATAGTCCATTCTAAAATAACAAGCATGAAAAAAAGCAATTTCAGAAACTTAATTTTTCAGCGATTATGTTTGTAAACATTTCCCAACCCAACGCAAACCAAACCCAAACACCATTCCCCTGAATTCCACAATCTGTGTCCAATGACGAACCCCAAGGACGGGCGAGGTCTCTTTATCATCAACAAACATATCAGCCAGCCCACCCCACCACAGCATTTCCTGCGACAACCCCTCACTGGTATCAAATATGAATTTATTTTCCATGCTTTTCATCCCATTTCTCTTGTGTTGTTTCTGGGCTCTTTTCTTCGTATTTTAAGTCCTTGCAAAGTGACCCTTTTAATTTTCTTTCGCTTCGTCGCATTGTTGCCACTTAATGTATCTGTATCCCTGCAACCACTCCTGCTCCCGCAGCGTTTTTCCGGCATTTCCCTTGCCCCTTGTCATTCTGTTAATATATTCATGGGTCGCATTTTTTGCGGTTTGACACGCTTGTTCTGTTCCGATTCCATGATATGATCTGGGTGCGACTTGGAGTGGGGTTGGTGTCTGGTTTGTCTGATTGAATGGTTTAAGGTGTCTACGGCAAAGTTCAGTTTCCCATTTTCCATCGCATCTCATTCCATTGCCCATTTGACGTTTGCCGCTCTGCATCCAACTTTCTTAATTGCATTCATTTGTGCAGAAAGTATCTTTGGCATCGAGTGTCTTTTTCTGCCAACTTGTTTTATTTTGCATCGATGAAACTTCTGAGAACTTTGCGTATTAATTTCATTAAAATGTTGCTACCAAATGATGATTGGAGCCTCGAAGCAGCCCGAGGCGGGGATCTTTTACAACAGAAATAAAAACAAAACTGAAACTGTTTCCACATTTCTTATCGTTTGGGGAGGAGGTCCAAGCAGATACATAATTCAACTATTGAGCACTCTGACTAAATTAGTTGGAAAATTACATTGTACTGGAGATTTTCTACTCAACTGTACTCTCCGATGGTGCTAGGAGGGGCTGGGCCAGGAGCAGGAGCAGGAGCAGGAGCTGGAGCAGCGCCACCAGCCGAATACAAATACCGCCACTGAATCCCGGAATGGCTTCCGGTTGAGAGAGCTGCCAGCCACGGGGATATATGGAAGGCATTAAACGTTTTCTAATTAAGTGGTCCACAGCGCCGCAGTGTCCTTCCACTGTCGCGGACATTTTATTATTGTTTTGGGCCAGGATAATGATTGTTTCTTGGACGGGGATGGCAGTGGAAAGACCAACGATGCGTTTCTTTTTCGATTTGTAATACCCGCAGAAAAAGGGTAAAAATTGTAAATGGAAATGCCGACTCCGCACTCCGGAGCCCGGACTGGTGTCAGTGGCGGGACTTATTGGATTAGAGGAATACTGCGGCGGCTGTCCCCTGTTTTAAGCATGGTCCAATGGTCGAAAAAGTCTGGGGTAGCAGCCGGGAATCCGAAGGAAACCGAATACTTTTAATGACGGGATTTTACACAACTTGGGATTCATTTCTCCACCCCTCGCCAGCTTACGTGATTCCCAATTTCGTTTCATTAAAGAAGCAACAAAAAATAAAGAAAATTTGAAAGACTGAAAGACGCGATTATCGTTGTTCGTGCTTTCCTTTGCACAAATTTCATGTTCTCTCTCTCTCTCTCTCTCTTTCTCTCTCTTCTGCCCCCACTCTCTGGGGCGACGACCCAAAGTTATTGAATATTCCGTTTTGTGTTTGTTTAATTACCATTTTTTTTTTCTTTGACAAATGCATCTCAATGTCTCGTCTCCTTTGTGTTTGCCTGTGATTTTTTTTTTGTAATATGCCCATTTAATTTTTGTGCAAGTTTTGCTTTGATGTTTAAACTTTTTCTTTTTAATTTCCAAGCAGTCCGCGTGTTCTTTTTTTTTTACTATTTACACACGAATTCTTATCGTGGGACAAGGGAAATAAGCCTACTTTCTGTTTAATTAGCATTGCCCAGGCGAGTGCTCCTAATTCCCCACTGATTGATGCCAAAAAATGTCGCTCATTGGAGCTCTAATGAAGAGCACAGACGGAGAATACTCAGCTACACGTTTTAGCTAATTTATCTGCCCTGAAAATGTATGCATCGGACATCACACTTCTTCACAGGACTCTTAACTAATTTTAATTAAATTCAAATTCACCCGAGTGTGAACTAAACAAGAAATCACTTAATACCAACAATTACATAAACAATTGAGTCAGACTTACCCGCACTCAGTCCTGCCAGAGTCCGAGTCAGACTCATGGGCAACACTTAAAGCCGGGAGAAGTAACGATTATGCTGGTGGCACAAACAAAAAGAGTATGTATCCAACGGGGGCAACTTCTTGCTGCCGGCCAAGCAGGGGAAGGAGTCACTGCGGGCCAACAACAACACGGAGCTCTCTAAATGCCAATTTGTTGACTTGTTTGGCATTTGATACTTGATACGCTTAGGCGGGGGGCTGGGATCTTCCTCCGGACAGAGCTCACATGCGGGACTGATAAGCTACTTGAATGCTGCAGATTTCCCCTCCCCAACTGCTTAAAATATTTATAAAAATATGAAAAAACAACGCTGCCATAAAAAAGCGTCTGCCCTGCCCTGCCCTGACCCTCTGGTTGTCCTGCACTGTCCTGTCCTGTCCTGTCCTGTACCTCCCCGCTCTAAGCTGATATTCTTGAGCCCAGCTAGGCGTATGCGTGATGTGTGTGTTTTTGTGTCGTTGTCCTCAACTATGAGTTGAGTGTTTGCCTTCCCGCCCACTTTTTTGTGTGCCTCGCCCGATAAAGTCAACACAATGATAAATCGTTGCAAGGGTCCAGTCGCATGTGTCCGAGTGTGTGTGTGTGTGCATAATCGAATTTTTATTGATACAAGCAGCTTACGTTGAAAGGATGCCATGCCATGCCTCTTCCCCTTCGCCTTAACAAGTCGAATACAAAATAAGTCGATACTTGGTCAAATAAAAAATATATAGACTAATACGCATTTGTATCAATTGATGTTCGGGTACTATACGGTACCCTTATCAGCCAAGACTCGTCCTCCGCACAGCCCGAATTACCTTATGAATATGTTTAAAGAAGAAAACCTCCATAATTGCCCATAGATTGTGCTCCACAGAGCCTAAGCTGACTTTCTGACTACTCACAGAAGTTGAAGAAGGGTGGTGGGCGGTGGCGGCAAAGAGTGGGGTCAAATGGATCGCAAATTGTGTATGCTTCGATAGTGAATCACTTACGCAGATACTCTGCTTTTTCCACAACACAAACCGGCTGTAACTCAATTAGAACAGAGGCAAGCGAAGCGCTGCAGACTTCAGCTGAAGGAGAAGCTGAAGGCAAAAATTGTTGATAATTCATTTTTCCTCAGCTGCCTCTCGAGCAACCCTTTGATTGAATGCCCCGCCTCAGTCGCAGGCTCAGTCTCAGTCATAGCCTCAGTCCCAGTCTTAGTGCCAGAGCATCTTGATAAGATTAATCAAATTTTCATAAATTTTCCCCGCCGAACCGAAACGAACCGAGTGGCAAGGCGCAAAGTAGCGTGAAATATGCTCGGCGCGTAAAAGGGATTTATGCGTAATTGTGTAAGAAAGGCGTAAGTTTGGATGGAGTAGCGGTTCGGTACACCTTTCAGCGCGACAATCGAGTTGACAGGGCAGCTAAGAAGTCGCCAGAAGTCTTTCATCCAACCCTCATTCCTCATGGAAACTTCTTTTGTTGCATACTTTTAGGCAGCGCACTTAATTAGCCAAAGGAAACTGAATAAAAGGCTGTGTGGGTGGCGTACTGTGGGTAGAGGGTGAAGGTGGGCATTAGGATGGGGAGACCACAAAATAAATCTTTGCACAAAACCCCATATATGCATGTAGTTTTGCCTCTTTCCTTGAATATTTTACATTTAAAATTCTAAGATGTCTGAAAGCTTCTTTACAGTGGAGCCCAAAACCGGCAACCCCCCCAAAGCAAATGAAATGTCCTGGCGGCAAGCCACACACACACACACTCATACATGGGGAGAAACTTTTCTCGAATCCGGCACAGAAGCAGAAGCAGAAGCAGAACCAGAACCAGAACTAGAACCCGGCGACCCACTGTGAGCAGGCAGCCAGGATGAGGTGGAATCCCCGCAAAACAAATATAAAATGTAAAACTAAATTTTGCACGTTGCAGGTGGAAACCCAAACAAAGTCGAGCACGTTGAGAAGGTTCAATGCAGGGAGCGGAAACAGTTTCCTTTACTTTACCTCAACCCGCTTAGATGAGGGGGAGGGCATAAATACACACAGGAAATGCGTTGCCAGGACCCCATGCCCCATCCCAGAACGAGCTATTAGCTGGCAGACTGTGAAAGAAATAAGGACTTAACAATCTTGACAACTACTTTCCGGTTGACATGCAATTTCCACGTAGATAAATGAAAGCAAACTGGAAACTGCTCAAAAAATCACTGGCAGAAAGTAGAGAACATGGGAACTGAAATGGGTTTGGCATCCAGCGACAATTATTTGATGCTTCTGCTCGGAGCGGAGGGTTCTGTTTCTATTTCAGATGCTGCTTCATCACTTTTCATTGGGTTTATAATTTAAGTGCGGGGTGGGGGTGGAAGCGAGGCTGGGCTGCAGCAGCACAACTCGTATACGTAAAGCCAAACACAATTGCCATCAACGCGCGGGACATGAAGCGGAAGCCAACTTGAAGCCGGCACCAAAATGCATTTCCCGGCTCCACGCCCACGCCCACGCCCACGGCAGTCAAGAGATAGTTAAGTCGATATCGGGTAGAGCCATCAGCATAGCAGGAGGAGTCCCATCCCAGTCCCAGTCCCAGTCTCAGCATCAGCATGAGGAGCAGTAGTGGCAGGAGCAGTTTCGTTTCCGTCCGAAAGCAGGAATTTACTTGACATTTTCATTAGTGCGGCACAGCCACAAAACACTTTGCCAGACTGCCAGCAGTAGTAGAGTGGAGAAATGAATATAGACAGAGAGATAGATAGTAGCGAGCAAGACGGAGCTATAGAGAGAGAGTGAGAAAAAGAGAGAGAAGCTGGCTGCGGTTTGGGCCAGAAATAAAAATACGAGTAGCTAACAAGCAAGCAAGGCAAGGCAAGGCAAGGCAAGGATTGGTGCCAGCAGGACTCATAAATGGAACAGTGGGAAAAGTTTGGCAACTCTCTTCACAGACCCACCTTAAACTTTTGGCTTGAAGTTGGGTGATAGTTTGTTCAGCCAAATAAAGATTACAATCAAGAAATCTTACCGTAAATCAACAAATGCCATTGAAAGTGCTTCTACCATGAATCTCAGATCAACTCTAAGAATTGCTCACGTCATCGTTCCACTGTACCCATACGCTGCGGCCAAGCAATTGCCATTCGGCAGAGTCCCTCTCCGTCCCCGTCCCCGTCCCCACGGAGTCCTAACGTGGCCACGGCTCACACATATAAACCCCATTTGGAATGGCTTAGTTCTTGGGGTTTGGAAGCACAACGAAAACATTCCCGGCCCACGTCGACAGTTGTCACTGAGCCCTGCTGCGGGGGGGTGGAGTACTCTGGTGACGGGGATGGAGGTGGAGTGGTTCAGGGGTTGAGGGGTTGAGGGGATGGTTGGCACTGGATGGATGGTGAGTCCGATAGAGAGTTCCTCATCTTAATTTTGCACGGTTGCTCCTTCTGCCTTCCGCCGCCTGATGTTTGTCCTTTGCTGTTTCTCTGCTGCTCTCGGTGTCTCTGTCTCTGTCTCTGTCGATGTCCTTGTCTCTGTCTCTGTCTCCGGCTGTGCTTGTGCCTAATGTTGTGGGAAATTGCATTAATTATTCTATTAGCAGCGTAATTCGTTCTTAATTGCATGATAAACTTTATTGCCTTTTAGGAGGATTGTGTGCATGCGCTATATGGAGAGAGTTTTTTCACCCTTACCCCAAGGATTCGCATTCGATGGGATTTTAGGCTCATAAGTGGAAATTTATTTCACTCAAGTGGACGACCGAAATGGAAAGGATGGCAGGATAAGAGTCTTCATCTTAACTGCTAAGGTGACTCCATATTCGATGAAGATTCTTTTCGAGCCTTGGCCACTTGGAACAGTTTACAAGGATAACTGAGAGGTTGAGGGATTTTATTCTGCCGCTGAATGGAGTTTCCTATCTTGGATTGATTAGATCAACATACTCTGCAGCTGAGAGTATCCAGTGGCTGCAGGAGATATCAGCGGCCTGGCCTGGTAGGTCTCTTTTGAGTTTGTTTAAGTTTTGCCCCGCCGACTGCCCCTGAAAGTCATTGGGTGCACTGCCGTACCGTGCCCCACCGCCTTTGATTAGCAGCGATTTCGAGCAATAAACAGGGCAAACACTTGAGCTGAAGGCAATCAGAAATCTGACTGAGAAATCTATCTGCAGGTTGTTCAGTCGAGCTATCTAAGCGAAATCCAATTAAGCTTTATCGCCTCAAATTAATCAGCGGGAAACAGCTGAACACAATAGCAGGGCAAACAGAATCGTTCCTAAGTCAATATTAATCAAATCGCAAAAGCCGAACAAAGCAAACGAAATGAACCTATCGATCTTGGACGGCTGGAGAGGCGCTGTTGGGGATAGTTCCTCCATACCCATAGCCACAACCCTACTTGAGGCACTGAGGTCGCTCTGAGCGATTTCTGGCGAGATAAGCCCCTGGAAAAGTGCACTCGAATCGAAATCAAACTAACAGGGCAGGAGAATTGAATTTGTTTGTCTGATTCTCGATTTGGTCATTAGTGTTTTCTGCCCAAGCGAGCTGCGATGTGTTTGCTTAGGCCCAAAGAGAACGAAGCCCCAGCCGCGGACTGACACGAGCCGGCTCTCAAATTTTAACCAACATTAACATTAACCACCCCCACCTCAACTAAACCCCCGCCGACCCACACAAAATGTTGTTCAGCTCTGCTTTCATCTCCCCACAGCCACAGCCACAGCCACAGCCACAGCCACTTCTGCTTCTGTTACCCCCACCTACTGCTCCTGCTACTGGAACGCTCTCCGGGTGCAATTAATTTAATTATGTGGTCACATGAAACTATCCTTTGGTCAGTCATCGGCCCCCAGCCCCCAGTCCCCAGCCCACATTCTCATTGAGTTGCTTTTAGCGGAAAATTCTGAAAATGTGAAAATTGAGTTGTGTCCATTCTAAAGTTTAACCACATTCTCTGTTGGTCCTCTGATGGCACTGATCAAACTAGCAAATTGCGACCAACTCTCAACTAAACCCCCAACTGTTGGCCAAAGCTCCAGTTGATGAAGCATATTAGAGAATTTAATAGAGTGGCACAAAATGTATGCTGATAAATACTTTATCAAAATCTAATTGGACTTTTCTTTAAAATAGATTTATCTGAACTGAAAACTGAATTTGATGAACTGAATTGAATCTGCACATTTATTTGTGATAATTTTGAGGTCAGGTTTTAAAAATAAATATAAACCATTACTGAAATGAGCAAATATGGAAAACAAATCGCGCAAGGTCCCCCAGTGGGTGTGGGTTGTGGGTTGTGGGCTGTGGGTGTGGCATGCTGTACGGCACAGACAGGCGGCCGACCCGACAAGCCGGAGACTTCAATGGCAGGGCAAACAAAGTCAAGTGCGGCCCGTAGAGGTAGAGACGCCTGACAACTGAAGTGCGGTCCGTCAGGGGAGAGTCAGAGTAGAGGTCAGGTAGTCTGCGGATGCATTTGTTTGGCCAACAGAGAGTCCACCTCTCGACTGACTTTTGGCTAACTCGAAAGTCAAATATTTGTACAGGAGATAAGCGGTGGCAGGCATCGAGAGTCGAAGTGTCTTTTTAATTAGGGATTTGTCCGAGTGGTGTGAGGTGACAATGTCAACCATCGTACGACAATCGACAAACAACAGCGTCCGATACCGATTGCCCATCGATCTATCGATCGCGATAAGCACACAGTCATACACGTCGGCAAACAGTGTTCGGCGGCATCCACAAAGGAGCGGAGTCGCAATCTGGTCCCGCCGTGTCTTGTGGACACTACGACGACTCCATTTTGGTCTATCATCTCGAATTCATTGTCAAACGCTAGACGAGAGCAGCGCTGGAAGCCACCAAAGTCGAGCTCCTTATCGCCGAGCGAAATTTACAAATCGATATCGTGTTTTATGGGAACTTTGAAGATGCCGATCCAACGGTAACCGCAATCAGTTGCACATCCGATTCCCCCCGTCGAATTTATCTATTGATTCGATTCAACGCGACTTGACTTGATTTCTATTGGGTGTCCTCACTGCTGGCATCTCTAGCTCTAGCTCTAGCTCTAGCTCTAGCTCTGGTTTGGGTTCTGTTTCTGTCTTTCGTATCTTGGTATCAGTTAAATCAATTAAGGGGCTTTCAAGTGGAAGTTTCGCCGATCGCAGCACGCTTACCCGTGTCAGTTGTCACCACCACCACCACCCACTAACTTGTCCCACTCCCATTCCCACTCCATTCCCCACTCCCCGCCTTGCTTTCAATTATTTCAAGTGGTAAATGTGGTTATTCCATTTAATCATGAGGTGCGACTGGGACTGGGACTGGGACTGTGCACCCAAACCCGAACATTGTTTAGCTAATGTCTCATATTTTCCATTTCTCAAACTAATTGGAGTGCGTTCCTCTGCCAAGGTTGGCTCTGGGACTGCAGCTAGAGACGGAGGCTCCTCGGGGGTCATGTCAGACCGCGGTGGGATGATAACGAAGTTGATTCAATTGTTGTACTAGTCTTTCTGATGACTGATGTCATCTTAATCGAGCATTTGGTACGTTTTCTGGGAATTTGTCGGTATTTACGGAATGTTTTGATGTTTAGAATGAACACCATAATATTCTTAGAAAGGAAAACCATCTCTATTAATCAGTGAAGAAAGCTTTCAAGGCATTCAATTCTGATGAATACCTACACTTAATATTCCTTAATCTCTTTGAACGTTTGGCTCGGTTTTCACTTCGCTGTTAAATCCTCTTTTGCGGTTCAGTCGAGTAAATGAGAGTCTCGGAGTACATAATCGGGTATATAGAGAGCACATATCTGCACATTTGAAGGTAAATATGTACATGCATCTGTATGTGGAGAGAAAAAATAAAGGAAAACCCTAAATTGGCGCAAGCGCACTTGCAGCTGGCTCTGACTGAGCTCCAATGGCACCGCCAGCAGTGGTTATCCATCCCCCACTCCGGCGCCCGTCGGCCCCACCCAGACACACCCGGAGAAGGCCGACACTTGAGCCAGGCGAATGGCAGCACTTGAGAGCTCCATGCAAAGACACGCACACACGTCCTGCCGAGGATAATACCCCCCAAGCTTCCCTAATCAGACAATCGAATTGGTTGGCCAACAGCACAACAGCCAGGCCTGGTCTATGTACAGGCACTGCCAAGAGGCATTTACATAGGGTCGGTGTCGGAGTCGTCTCCCCTCACCACCCTTCTCCCCTGTCAAGTGTGTGGTATCCTTGAGTGGGTTGATAAGCCAGCAGCGGGACAACGACCACCCACCCTGCAGGGTCGGACCGTCACCCGAAAAGAAAGAAAGAAAGAAAACCGAACCAGAGCGGAAATGTCAAGTTGATGCTCTTGCCGGAAGTGCTCAGTGCTCAGAGCTGGGAGATAGAGAGGACAATGCCGATGGCAGTGAGACAGGGACGGGGTGTATCCTTCTCGGCATTACCCAACATTACCCGGGCAGGAGATGGCTGCGTTATACGTTTAATCAACAATAAAATCAGAAATCAAAAACTTAATGAATGTCCTTTTGTCATTATGCCGACAATGACACCAAAGGGGGTTGGGCCTTGAGAGAACTCGGGACCCAGCCTGATGCTTATGATGATGATGCTTCGCACAGAGATGATGGCTCGACCATTATGACATCCGTGAACGAACCCGAACCCGAGTCCGGGCCCTGACCGTGCCCGTGTCGTGTCCGCGTCAATGTCCGGGATGATGATGACGATGATGCTGATGGGGCAATGACGGCAACGA
Source organism: Drosophila guanche (assembly GCF_900245975.1). Lineage (NCBI taxonomy): Eukaryota > Metazoa > Arthropoda > Insecta > Diptera > Drosophilidae > Drosophila > Drosophila guanche. The sequence continues at coordinate 13,093,692 of NW_022995743.1, read as the reverse complement.
GTGCTCTTAGCGCGGCTGATGGCTGCCACATTCAGTAATAACTGTAAGAGGGGACCCACGCCGACTCTGCCCCTATTTTTACCCTCTCCCTCCACAGACTGGGATCCTTCCACAGGGTTCGTCCAGCCAACGCTTAAAGTTGAAGCGAAGCCCCAAAAGGGCGTAAAAATTAACAATTTTAACTTTTAATGGCGCCCGCCAAGCGCCAAAATGGAGCTTTAATAGAGTTATTGATTTTTTAGTAACGGGGGAGACTTCTCCTACCCAGCCATCACACACACAAACACAAACACACAGGAGCACAGCATGTAGAAGACGTATTTTTTAGCTGGATGATGTCGCGTTCTCTCTTATATAAATATTTTGCCGCAGGTTGCCCACGAGATCTGATGATGTGGGGAGTTGATGGGGAGTTGGCTAACGGTAAATATAATTTATGTACATACATAATTATGTATTTATGTATGAGTAAAAGATGGCAAGATTCAGGGAGAGTGTAGCTGCTGAGCAAGCGCACAATTTCGCATGCATGCGATGACCCCAAAAAATGTCACAAAATCGAAAATTCGAATGTGCATGACATAGGCAGGCCTAGATAAAATCTTCCGGGAACAGCAACGTACCAAAGAAGTCTTACAAGTTGATTAATAGTTAAAGGTATAGAAACAGGATCCATGGCATAAAGAAGGTTCTAACAATACGAGACAATAATTTGGTAGTTAACTCTTCTCGGAATAAAATAGATTTGTCACAAGTTTTTTCCAAATATTTACACGAAACAATTTCTGAAATAAATTCTGGATCCATTAAGCATATAAAGCTTCCTTTGAAAGTAGTTTTCTTAAATGTACCTACGAGTTCTATGACTTTTGACAAAACTTGAAGAAAAATGGGAGTGTGTACCAGCTGTTACAATCGATATGCTCGATTGCTATGGTTTCTATGTCCTTAAATTCTTAGCATATTTATGGTTTATTATCATGTGCATCTTCTCTGTTTCAGTACGAATGATATCTTTCTCTTGAAGCTGTTATGTATCCTTAAGCGTTTTCAAAGTCTCAAGGAAAGAATAGTCCCAGTCCTTAATGGTATTCTCCATTAAATGTGCTCCTATAACTTGGGTTAGCCATCAACCTGGCTTATGCCCTTGAATTAATTGTGTGTTCTCTATGTGGCACATAAAAGGATGCTTCCACGTTCCTTTGTGTTTGTGTGTGTGTGTGGGTGTGTATCTGTGCGATTCTATCTAAAATGCTAAGAGCAGCAAAAGATTTTGAGAACCGAATTTTCCCAAAGCTCCGCAAATAACGTCGACGTCGTCGTTCAGAGAACGTGTGGTGGGGCAGAGTGTTGGGTTTCAAAAGAGCCAGAGGGTGGGAGGGAGGCGGCGATAAAACCGCAAGCAAGCAGAGCAAATGGGCAAAAGAATACAAGAAAAAGATGAAGTCTCGGGCGAAGGAAGGCAAATGCAAAGCGGTCGCTTAGCCAATCAGCGAGCGCCGGGGGCGGAGTCTCGACCGAACTGGTTTGGCGGCGCTTTTTATGTGGATTTCGTGTTTTTCCTCTTTTTTCGTATTCTTTGGCGTTTTTCGTTTCTTGCTCATCTCTCTTTGCTCTAATTTTTTCGATGGGTTATCTCGCTCTGGCACGGCACGAAGCGTGGCGCTCGTCTTTGCGTTAGTGTGTGTGTGTGTGTGTGTGTTGTGAGTGATTGTGTGTGTATAAGTGTGGGTGAGAGACAGACAGAAAGAGAGTGAGAGAGACTGAGAGAGGGAGAGAGCGAACGCTGGAGTGAGCGAGAAGGGGAGCGTGTGCGCATTGGGGAAATGGAAAACAGCACAGCAGCAAGCGGGATAATAACACGATATAATAATATATCTTTAACCCTCTCGAGAGAAAATCTGAACCAAAATCGGGATACTGCAGAATATTCTCATTTTTTCTGAACAAATTACATATTAAAAATCGCTAAAATTATTAATCTAAGTGTACTACTCTGTCCCATATTTAATAAGTTTATATTTCGGGTACTTGAGGTCCCTCAGAACCTAATTATATCTAGCCGAAACTCCACCCTGCAGAGGGAGAGGGAAATAGGAATAGTCGTGCGGACCCGTCCGGTCCTATGTACCATTTACTTGGAGCCTTCCTGGGACGCGGTTGGCTAAATCCTGGCGCCTGTCGACTGTCGGCTGTCGCACATCTAATCACATGTAATGCGCGCGCATTATCTTCGCTCTTATCTCCGGCAGCCTTCCGGGGCTCCATGGGGGTCTGGGGGACTGGCTGGTTCCGTTCCGGGCTCCACTTCGTGCACGAGCCGAGACCGAAGGCTGTCGCCATTCACGGAGGTGCTAAATGCCGAGTGGGTGTTGCTACTGACTGCTTCCCCTTGCCACTGTCTGCTTCCCCCACCAACCATTTATCTGCCCAGAAGCAGCCGATTTACTCTTTCATCCCGTCGAAGGCTACGGAGACCCGAACGTATTGCCGCTCTGCTCGCTCCTGCTTAGCTCACGCCCACGCCCACTCTACACAGTGTATCCCTCGCTATGTGTTGGTGCTCTTGTGTACATGTATGTGTGTATGCACGAGTAATTCCACCCGAATTTGCAGCAAATCCATTGCGTTTCGCCACAGCACAGCACAGCACAGCACAGCGCACAAAAAATAAAAGAAAACGCGCAGCCGAACGAGGCAACTTCTGCTGGAGTGGGAGGGGTGTGGCTGAGGTGTGGATGGTGCTGCTTGGGGGGTTGGGCGAAGGCGGCGAGCGGCAGCGACAAGTGCAATTCTGCGCCGGAACAGGTTTACTCACTATTGTCCCTGTGTGAGTGCGAGAGTCTCTCTCCGAAAATGTAGCTGGCATTTAGCTCTCCGAAAATGATGCTCTCTGGCGAAGGTTTTTCTGTGTGTGTGTGTGTTTTGTTTTGGTCACACACAAACGCACACAAGCAAGAGACTTTGTTTTGAGAGAATGAAAGACAGAATTTAGTAGTATCTCTACTACCTTTAGGATTTCCCTGAACACTAAGTGGTACTGCCAGTAGGGGACTCCAATCACTGGCTATAGAGATCTGGCGTGGGCACAATAGGATCCATATTTGTGTGCAAATTCAGAAGAATATTTAATAATTAATAAACACTATCAACTAGTGATGGATTACTGGGAACCCGATTCACTTAGGAGCCAGTAAAATATAGTTTTTATAATGCAAATCACATTTCCAGAAAAAGAACAAGTAGCAGTAGTCAATCGTAAAGATTGAAAGATTCAAGATTTTCAAACAAAGTTGGCATAGCCATTCAGCCTGTTGCTTTGCAAATGATTTATACAGTTCCGTGCCACGATTATGGGGAAAAATTAGCAAATTTACGCGAAAGGCTCAACAGAACTCAGATCGAATTGCACGTAAATTGCGTTGTAGCTCCAGTGATATGCTTATGTTTATCAGAATTTATGTATGAATATGTAATTAATATTTAGGAACATTTAGTCGAGTTTAATTTCCTGACAATCAATGAGACCCCTGGCTGAATATCTTCTAGAAACAATTGGCTACACAATTGGTGCTAAAACATTTTCCCATCTTTGCTAGTGCTTCCGGATTCTACTACTATTCGTCGCTTGAAATAAACCTGCAGGCACACAGATACAACGGAGAGCCAGAATGAGAGAGCATTTGGCTCTCACCGTTGTATTTGTGTTCTTTTCGTTTGTGACTCACACGAACACACAGACACGCTCACACGAAGGCGGCATTGAAATGGGGTGGGTGAGAACGAACTTGATGGGGAGCCGAAGCCAGCCGGCGCCGCTGCTGCCAACTGCAAATGCGAAAGAATGCCGTCAGTTGCCCGCCAACTTGAGCTGTGAGAGGACGCGCCGCTCAGATACAAAGATATAACGACACACAGATACGCCTGGAGAGTCGATGGACGATCGGCCAGGGATTGAGTGATAATAAACCTGCTGAAAAATCAACTCTTAACCAGCCGGACACACCACAGACGGAAGCCAGACAGAATAAGAGAGAGTGAGAGGGGAGAAGAGTATCCCAGTACCATCCCGATCTGCATACGGGGATCCCCAGCGAGCTCGAGAACTGTTATCGCTTCGCGGGAGCCGGCATTTGACACGCTGCCTATCCTGACCTTAGTGTAGGCCCCTGATTTTATGGCTACGGCTATGGCGTGCCTGTGCCGCCTGCACTAATGATGTCGCGTCGAGAGTCACTGCAACAGCAACAGCAACAGCAGCAACCAGAACCAGAGCTAACAAGAAGTGCATCAGTGGAAGCCGCGCTGCATTGTGGAAGTCGTCATCGAATCCGTTCCAGCCAAGTTGCAAGCTCGAGGCGCGCGTTTGCCTGACCGCCCGCGTGTGTGTGTGTGTGTGTATGTGTGTGCCTGTGTCTAATTTGCCTCTCCGCCAACGCCACCGTCCCCGTCAACCAGCTAGGGAAATCTCAAAATCGGTATCGAAATCGGAACATGCCAATACCTTAGCTCCTTATCGCGCATCAATTTGCAATTTACAATTTACAATCTACAATTACAATCAACCACTAACGAATCGCAACAAAATCAGAGTTCCCCTATTCGAACCATTCAAATTTGAATCAATTAATGCCAAAGCGAGCCTGCCTGCTGCATCTGGCCATAAAAGAGTGAAAACAAAGCCCCACGAGCCAATTAGAACTTTGAACCGCCCATACGATGGACTTCCAGAGCGCCATGGAGACTTTTGCCGAAGCCTGGGTGGCAGCCAATGCCGGACAGCAGGTGAGTTCCACTTCCAGTTTCATTTCGTTGCGACACGATTAGATCGCTGGGGAAATTAACAGGACACAGAGATTACGAAGCAATCTTGAATATATTTCATCATCATCATCCTCTTTGAATTGCCGTCGGCACTTCACGCCTATTAGAGGCACTTAGTCAGCCATTGAGTCGCACCGATCTTGCCCCTGGGAAGTGGGCGGGGGGCTGCGTTTCGTTCCGGCGGAATCAGTTCAAAGCAAACATATGGCAAACTGATTGTGATAACGGCAGTATAATGTGTGTAGATATGCGCTCGTTTTGCTATTTATGCAGATTAAGATAATCCTTATCGGCTGAGATTTTCGAGATCGGTGCTGCTTATCGCGCCACGCAACACTTTCGCTTCACCCTCGCTCTTCTTTGCCAACTCCATTTAATTATTTATCTTTTTCTGTTCTGTTGGGGGTATGTATGCCTTGCTCTTCCCTTCCCTGCCCTGCTCTGTTCTGTTTTGGTTTGTTTGTCGACTAATTGCATTGTAAAGCCGATCCCCGATCCCCGATCCCCGAGTCGAACCGAACCATACCGAACTTCTCCCCTTGGCTGCCAGCTCCAGCTCCGAATGTGGGTTGAGTTCTCGGGCGGCTTTTGCCAGGCAGATAAGATAATCCCGACGGTAACTTTGACAAATGCTGTTAATTTCGGCATAAGGCGATGACGCCGCAATACCAAACTTAGATATCGACGAGGATGAGGCCCCTGATGAGGCATGGGGATCTATAGCCCCACAAAATAGAGCATTCCGTGTGTACACATGTACAAACATGCATTCAGATACTCGTAGTTGAACTCTTTGGGGTTTGCCATCGCGTCATCGCCGTGCGAGGCACTTTGCTTTTATCGTGGCTCGGGTCTCGAGCCTCGAGCGAACCGTCACCCGGTCGCTCTGTCAGTGATATCGCAATTAATCCAAATAAGTGCGATAAAATTGATTATGAACATGCTGGCGTGATTAGTCCAACCCACCCTCGGTGCAGGGGCTGTGGGGATCACTCATACACATGTCACAAACAGTCCAGATATCTGTGTATCTGTGTGTGCTCATGTGTCTGTATGGTATGTCCGGACTTCGAGTTTATTAGCAGACATAATTGATTATGTTGTGTGAGTGTAATTATTATATTTATCTGACTCTGACTCTGACTCTGCCTTGGTCTCAGTCCAAGCCCTAGCCCCAGTCGCAGTCCCAGACCCCGCAGTTGTCCAGCCCGTTGATATCGGCACAAAATCGGGTGAAAACAGGGTGACTAATCCATGAATTTATGTTGCTTATTTCTATCTGATTTCAAAATGAGATTTCCCCCGCTCAGTGTTGTATATTAAACAAATCCCAATCATCAAATGGGAGCTATCGTCATTGTCTTCTTGCTTGAACCATGCCACAAGAATTATTGTACTGCCCAAATCGAAGAGCTTTCAAAAACAAACAGCACAAAGCCTCAGTCATTCCTAAATATGTATATGGGGGCCGTATACTCTAGCCAAAACAGAATACGCCGCCTCTAATCAGAACTCTGCCCCTTCCTTTCCACAGGAGGATAAAGATTAAACATATACATAATTATGTACATATGTACATAGCCTCGATTCGCCTTCTGAGAGTTTGGCTTTTCCTTTTACATATGTACGTTTATGGCTCCCTTAGGGGTGATCATTGATTAAATGGCTTTTAGTGGGAAATAATTAACAATTTTTACTTCGAAAAACTTTCCTCAAACTTTCTGTTGAAGTAAGAAATATCTTTTGATTCTTCAAGACCAGAAAATTAGACGGAAAGTTTCATTGAATATATGCTTAGGGCATTTACGTGTTCGGCTCCACTTTCATTCTATTCATCTTTTGCTTGGCTGGTTCTTATTTTTGACAGTTTTATGTGTCGACGCATATGCTTAGTGAATGGGATTAAGATAAGACGCCGTAAGTTGGTCCTCCTCCTCCTCCTCCTACTACGGCCGGGCCAGATAATAAACCAGTATGGCTAGAATGGGTATAGAATGGGTATAAATAAATGGCAATTCTTTCGTAAACTATAACAAATCATTTTCAAATACCAAATCCGCAGAGGCCTCTGTGTCTGTGTGTCGTCTGTGTGTGTGTGTCACATTTGGTGATTTCTTTTGCTTTGCAAACTAATTATAAAGCATTTAGTTTTATTGTTGTGATAATTTTTTGGGTTTTTTTTGTTGTTTTGAGGGAAATATCGAAACCTAGGAATAGATAATGCCCCGTGCGGTTAGATCACCCAGCTGCTGCTTCTTCTTTCAGCCAGATAGGACGTCTTATAAATTATAAATGGTTTGACTTTGTCTAATCTGTGAGTGTTGGAAGTTTCAACCTTCCAGAGAGACATGAGGAGAAGGGGAACCCAAACAGATAATGGAATATTTATTAATTGAAATCTTCTTTGGATGTGCTTCCTGCTCGATGGGCCCGATCATCTAATAGTCATTTCCTCGACCCACCTTTCCCATTCATCCATCTAGCCATTCCAGCCATTCATCTGTCTGCAGCCAAGACTAATGATAATCGCGGGATTAATCTGGCGGTGCATCGAATTCGAACTCCCAATCAGACCCGTCACCAAACCCCCATGCATTCTACTCTTCTTCGCACTCCTGCGTTGCTCTTCCCACGTTTTCGGTTTCGTTAAATTCCGGTAGTCAAATGTCCATTAAATGCTGCTCATAAATGTCCAAACTGTTTGTCATCTTTGTTGTTGCTGGGGCACAGGCACCACGCCTTCTGGTCGTTGGCTTTCTTTCTCCTTCTCCTTCTCCTTCTCCTGCCTTTCTTCCTCTTTCAGTTCCATCTCTCCGTCTCTCTTGTTGCCCATTGTCCTCTGCCTTCATTGGGGTCTAGCACCTTTTTCAAACTCATTCTGTTGGGGCATTCCGTATTTATCAGGGCTTAAGCATGTTCCCCAGCCATTTCTCTCCCTCTCTCTCTCTCTCTATCCTCTACCCTGCGCGAGTTTGATCTGTTTGGTGTTTCTTCTTCTTGATTGTAACACATTTTTAGCATTTCATTCTACGCTTTCTCAACTCATCTCTTTCCCCCTTCCACCAGCCCCACACACACACACACACAACTGTCTTTCGACAGTTGAGCGGCTTTTTACCGACCGATTATGCGCCTTCGCGGAGTTTGCATACAGACGATATACTCGTATATATATAAATAGGTTTATTAATTATTCAAAGCCGATTGGATTATAATAATTTATAATGATTATTACCATAAGAAGCTGAAGCTATACCTGGTGCCCGATGCCAGCGATTCGGATTCCGATGCTGCGTCAGCTTCTGTCGCGGATTCTGAGCTCCAATCAAGCTGAGAGCTTCGCCGGAACAAGGCGGGAGATGGGCGTATGAAAAGCATTCATTCAGATATCAGACAACGAAAACGCTTTAAGTTAATTACAAGATGTCGGGCGGCTGTTCAGCGGAACTTCTCAATTTCTTCATTACTTTTTGGCACTTGCAGCGGCCTTAAATCAATTGTCTCCTTTTCCGTGTTCATTGCTCGGTTTTCGGTTTTTGTTTCGTGTTCATGTTTTTGGGTTTTCTATTCCGACTTTCAAAGGGGCCGGCCGCTCTACTCCACGGCTCTTCTGCTCCCCGAGATAATCAACAAAACGTGTTCGACTTGTTGAGGTTTTCTTTCTGCACTTATCATAAAACACCGTTCGGGTTCTCTTGTTGATGTTGTTGCTGTTGTTGTTGTTGTTGTTGTTATTGTTCTTGCCTGGCTAATGACACCTTGATAAAACGATTTGTAAGACATTGCGATAAAAGCGGTTCAGGCTTTGTAGCTTAAGGCGAGCCAAAGGCTGATAAAAAACAGTACAGAACGAAATAACCGAAACGGAAAAGTTCAGAGTGATAATAGCCAGTTTGGGGAAATTAACTTGTCGAGGGAAGAGGGAATCTAGAATCCCCAATTCCCCACCGCGTCCCCATACTTTTGTTTGGCAATTTATCACTCAGCTTAATCGGAATGCACGGACTCTGACAAAACACGGAAAAACCATCGAATATTCAACAATTTACGCGTCTCCGAGAGCACCTCCCGACGCTCCCACCCATATTGTCACCTTTCTCATTCTTAATTAGTGGATTTAGCTTGTTCCATAAAGACACTGGACGAGTTTCGGTCCCCTCCGCAACTATTTATACATAGAATGGGGCGGGCAAATCCCGATTCACATAAATTTCCGAATGTTTTGAAAATTATGACAAGTGAAAATGAAATGAATATCTTCTACATACTCGTACATAAATACATACATACATATGTATATGCTATATGAACGTCTTTAGATGTGAGTTTTGTTTGCTTATAAACTTTGGTTCTGATTGCCGCACCGCACCTATCCCGAAGACATTGTGGGGCTTACACGAAGATATTTCTGGTGTTGAAGATTTATTATTTATCACTAATACGCCCCGTTGAAAATCATAAGCTGCAGAAGCAGAAGCAGAAGCTGAAGCAGAAACAGCAGCAAAGACAAACCAATAGCCAACAGGCAAGAGACAACGATTTCTACAAGTCACAGCCGCAATCGGCTCAGACAAGCCCCAGCATATTTCTTTCAAGCCGAGTCAGAGTCAGAGTCAGAGCCAACAAAATGTCGGTAACCTCGTCTTATTTAAAGTATTAACTGCTAACTAATGTGCGACACATTATAAAAGAGACCCACAGGGGTACATGGGGAGCGGGAGACGCAATCGGAGACGGAGACGGAGAAAGAGCATATCAATATCGCTGGCAAGCCAAACAGGTGATCGCCATCACGGCACAGTGAGTAAGCGGCGATCAGGCCGGGCATCGACAAAAGGGATTATATTTCCTAAGCAGGCCCAACAAAATGTGACCAGAGCTGGAGGTGGAGCTGTAGCTGTAGCCGTAGCTGGAACTGGTGAAGCGTCTGGAAGCGTACTTAATGCGGCGATCGTTGCTCGCTGCTCACCCGACGACGATCGCTGAGCTGCTTAACTAAATCCGGCTTAAGATCCAACACACGAAATTAATGTCGCTGGAAACACACAGCAAAAGTCACACATTAACAGCGGACGACGACGCCGATCACGCTGCTCCGATGCCCAGGAAGTGGCGATCACCCAGCAGCGATCTCGCTGTCCCTCTCTTTCTGCAGCTAATGGGGAGAGGAAATGCTCAGCACTTCTTGTCCGTCTACGTGTCTGTCTGTGTGTGTGTATGTGTGGACATCTTACAGAGGATTAGTTTGAATTTGCAGCAGAAAGCGGAATACGGGAAAATAAGCTACTTGCACGTACTCCCCCCGTCACCCAGCTGGCCAGCTACTCGGCCACTCAGCCACTCTGCCACTCTGCCACTTGCTCACTCCCCGCCCCTGTCAATAACTAAATTGATTCAAATTACCGACGATTTATTGGCGATCGACGGTCCACCGCTTTGGCTACTGTGAATCAACTAATCCACTTATCTGTCCCGTCACTAACCCTCTTTTTCAGCCTCTCTCTCTCTCTGAAATGGCACCACTGGCATGAGTAGGCTCATTATGAGTACGCGTAGATTCATAATTTTAATCAGAACCGTAAACGGGGCCACAATTAAGTCGCCAGCAAGACGATAAATCGATAATTAACCAATTTTAATCTATATAATGGGTGACCAGCCGCCTTTTATCCAAATCTAATCAATGACCGACCCCCATCGCCATTCCAACATCATGTACAAATAAACATATTTGTACGTTCATATATCTAAATGTGTAAATTACTGTGTTTGCTATTTTATCAAAAACCTTTCAACATGACTGGACTGGACGGGACAGTCCAAGGATTTACTATCCATTTAGGTTCCGAAGTATATCAAATGCCCCGACACTGTCGGCTGGTTAATCTAATCGCGCGGGTCTTTGGGAATTATGCGCCAGTTTCGGTTTCGATTTGACCGGCTCTGGCCCCGAAGATAACCACTAGCAGGTCTGTCCAAGATCGAAATATGTTCACATTTGGTATGACAGAAATCGAGCCATGGCATTCGATAAATTTCCAGTGCTATCTTAATGAAGCGCCCCCGTCCGAGTCGTGGGGCAAACAGAACTTGATTGATCAGACACACAATTAACACAATTATATCTGATTAGAGTTCCGACTCACAGTTCTATTTCGTTAAGATTTGAGAAGAACTTCGTATAGGGGCAGAGTAAATATTCTGGCCCAGAGACTTGTTGACCCAACGCCAAATCCCGTGGCTCATCAGCAACATTCGTGGGGTTGCGTGCTTGACAATAACCCCAGTAGTAACACAGAAAAGGCAAATCAATTCCTGTACAAATTGAAAGCATTACCAGGTGACCCTCACTCCCTCCTGCCACCTTGCCATGGGTCATCCATCGGTTGCATGTCAGACGACGATAGCCGCTTATCGGTGTCATCGTATTTTGTTCGTGGTCCCCAAACGACAAATGCAACTTGGCTTGGCTAAACTTTGCGTGTTAGCTAAACCTAATCCAATGCTGTCCAAAACCGTGCAGGGGCTGTGTGGGGGTGCCAACGGTTTAGTTATGGCACGCCATGGGTACCGCTCGGTAATGTGATGTGAATGTCAGCTAATCTGCATGTGGAGCAATCACAGAAAACACTAATTGGAAAGAGTCGGCGGCAGTCGAGTTGCGTTTCCCCCCAACAGCAGGAAGTTGTCAGCGGCTAACAGATTCTCGCAGTCATTCAATCATTCATTACCTCACTCATTCAGTATCCCAGCCATTCATTTAGTCAACTAACCCGACGAGACTCGTACAGATCATGGAAATACGCTTATGTCGGATTATCCCATAATTTATGTTTGCTGTTCCCTGCCCAGACAATGGATTTGCCTTTCCAGCACGCACACAGAGACATCTAATTGCCAAGATCATTACACACATATGCAGAGAGAGAGAGAGAGAGAGAGAGAGAGAGAGAGAGAGAGAGAGGGAGAGAGAGAGGGATCGAGAGAAAAGGAGGCTAATGACAATAAGAGAAGAGGAAGCGCTCACGGCAGGGAACAGGGGCAGATGACAAAACAGAAATTGTGTCATTCGATTGCACAGGATCGGAAGGCACAAGAAGAATGATGAAGAAGTAGGAAGACGCTAGAGGGTGAGGGGGCTCGAAGCAAGGCAGGGAAGGGGCCAGCAACCGGAAGCGTAATCGAGCTAAACGAACGCCGTCGGGGAAGTGATCAAATGTGCGTGTGTGTTGGTCTGTGGGTTAACCCATTGTGCCAAGGAAGAAAACAGAAGAAACAGAAACAGAAACAGAAATGAGCGGGAAGCGCTAAGGAAAAACGCGATGAGGAAACTCACCCAGAGACGGACCGGACCCACAGTCAGTGTCAGAGTCAGAGTCAGAGCCATGGCCAGGGCCATGTAAAAAAAACAAAACCTTTCTGGGCCTGACCAAATGGCAAAAAGGACCGGGAACGAGGGGAGAACTGGAACTGGGAAAAAACTGCTAGAAGAGACAGAGACAACCACCAGTGGTCCCCCCACGTGCAATTAATAAAACACGTGAGGGGAGAGAAGGGGAACTGCTAGAGGGAGATAGCTAGAGATAGTCGGATATGGGCAGGGAGATAGAGGGAGATGCATAATACATATACAAAGATACTCGCAGTAGATCCCTGTAGCTATGGCAATGCAAACAGGTGAGGGTGACACTCGCGACTGAGGGCGCGATGTCGATGGCGGTCCTAGACAAGTCAGCAGGCCTACCGTCGATGTTGGAACAGCTGAAACGCTGATGAGAGATGCAAAAGATATGTATCTATGGGTCGGCTAACTAAAACCGAATAAATTGATCGTTTTTTCCCGTAAAGAGTTTGTATAGCCGAAGCTGGGAATGGACTCGTACATACACATATGTACACATCAAGTAATTTTGAAGATCTTTGAAGTTGAACAGATGGCTAGGATAGTTTGCACCCGCTTATTACCATCAGGGCTGGGAATATTGGTTCCCTAGAACGACTCCCACTTTCCTTTTTCGTGCTCACTTAATTTCCCTGAAATACTCAAATGACTTTCCTTCCCAAACCAAGCATTTCCGGAAATCGGTTTCTGCTTAAAAATAAAGACATATTCCCCGATGTTTAGAGAAGAAACCGATTTCGAGTGTCGCCAAAAATGTGTGCTTTCCGTGTGCGGCAAATATATATTTGGAGAAATAAGTATGTGCGCGGGCAAACACTCGTAAAATCGCAAGCATTAGGGCATGGGGCATGCGGTGTGCGGTGTGCGGGCGTTTAGGCGTGGTCCTCGAGAGCAAGGCCCATAAACTTACATAGTTGGGCCTGTTTAAAATGCGCTTAATAGTTCCAACATGTGTCGCGGAGAGACAATTAGGCAATAAAATTAATTCACACCAAGAAAAGCATTAAATGACGACGCCAGACACGGTGCAGCAAGGTGCCATTTTGCACTTGCCGCCTGCTGCCTGCCACTTGCCATGTGGAGTTGCCACTCCGCCTAGCCATGCAACATATTCGCACGCATAACTCGGAAATTGCAACTCCAAGCTGGCTATGGTCTCTCTCCCTCTGCCTCCCCCAGCACATTTGGCGCGTGTTCACTGACAGTGCGCCATGCCCGCCCTCTCTCTCTCTCTCTCTCTCTCTCTCTCTCTCTCTTTAATTGCCGTTTTTACGTATGTTCTATGAATCGGAGTTGGGTGGGGGACTGGCATGGGAGACACTGCTACTGCGACTGCCACTGCCACTGGCACTGGCATTTGCCTACAAATAATTAAGCCAATCAAACGGCACCAAAGTGTTGGCCTCGCCTGAAAACTGTCAGCAAATGCATAAAACCATTATTCGCAATTGCCAGAGAACGGCAAAAAACAGCAGCAGGGAAATCCTCTTCCCATGCGCCCTTCCAGTTCCAGTTCCATGGGCGAGGCTGTGCATTTACGAGTTCAGGAAGTTTGTCGCCAGCCCAGCAGCAAAAAAAAAAGATATACTTGAATGTGAGACTTTCTCTAGCTCCACTCTGCTTTCCATCAACTGTCCTTTGGCGAGACGTGTAACAGCAAACGATTAACAGGACCGTTCATCCATTGGCCACAACATGTGAACGGGAGTGCAGCGTCGATGGGGGGCCGCAGCCGCAGCACGTGCTGGATATGAGGGACTGAATTCAGTTGGCACACGTCGACAAAGACTTCCTGGCTTCCTGTCATACATACCTCGGGTTTCACTTTCAGCTGGGGCAGGACTGCCTGTAAGAAGTAGGCCAGGACAAGACAGGACTGCTGGCTGTCCTCCTGCTGTTTCCAGCTTGAACGAGGGTGCTGCGAGCCCACATCCGATGTGTATGCTCTGATATGATAATCTCGAAATCGAGAGCTCGCACCTCATTTGTGCCGCAGAAGCAGCAGCAGCAGCAGCACCAGAGAGGTCTCGGTCTTGGTCTTGGTCTTAGTCTCTTCCCCCCCATTGTATGCCAGAGTGCTTCCTGTCGCTCGGGCAATAAAAACGGGAATACTCGTCTCGTACTTCCAAGGTGAACCTTGGCATGTGTGTGTCTCTGCCCCTGTCTAATCGTTCCTTCCCCGTCAGCAAAAGAGGGGCTGTACGTCATTTGGTCTCTTATCATTAACGACTTTTGTTTTTCTGTTTTATTCCCTTGTCTTTTGCTTGCGATCTGTCTGGTCGCCGCCTCATGCTCTTCTGGCTGGCTCCTTCTGCCCATGGCCCTTATTTGTACCATGGCCCAAAAGTGAAAACAATGGAATGACTGTGTGCCGGTGGGGGGTGGCAGTCTGGAAAAGTGGGTGCTGGCGAGCAGGTTGAAGAGTGGCCTATCCCAACTGGAGCAAACATTTTAATTGGTCCCCCAGTTTGCGGGGAGGAGTGCAGAGATGAGAGATGAGATCCATGTACTTTGTCCAGGTGCATCCCTGATCTAATCAGGCTTCATTAAGGCTAACGGTAAAAGCTCACAGGCTCTACCACTCTCTCTCTCTCTCTCTCTCTCGTTCTGCCATGTTTCCTGTCACTTTCACTCTCCCCCACTCTTCCATTGGACCTTTGAAGTTGTCTCCGTGTTCACATGTCCTGTTCGCTTCTCTCTCTCTATGTCGCTTCACATCCTGTTTAGAAAACGTTTTGTTTTGTCTGCTCGTACCTCGTATGTTTTTTTTTCGTTTTCTTTTTTTTCTGTGTGTTTCTGTCTGTTTAGGCCAAAGCCACACAAATTAAGTTAACTTCCTGTCTGTCTATGGCTAATAGCAAATTAATAAGAGCTTCCGGTCAATTTGGCTTGCGGTTTTCTCTCGCTCGCTTTCCCCCTTCGTTCGTTTTGTTTTATTGCTGATTGTCCTGCGGTGGGTGTGACTCTGCCTCCTGCCTCCTGCCTCGACTCGGACTCGGACTCTGACTGTGACTCTGACTCCGACTCCTAGCTTCTGACTTCCATGGCTCTGAATCGTGCTCGACGACAGCTGGGCTCCCTCCTTAGCCACCAGAGCTCTGCTCTACGCTCCTTGGCGCCTGCCCTTGACACACATACTCTTACCAGGAAGGAACCGCATCTCATTCTCTTCTTTTCCACTTGAATACTCCTCGGAGGCCTCAGCTGTCCTGTCTGCCCCCTGTACACCCCCGATGCAGTTACATTGGGAATGCAGTTTTGCACTGCTCTCCCTTCTCCTCGCGCTCCTGCTCTGCAATTGTTATCTAAGTAGGGCTCTCGGCTATCTCCTTTGCCGTTACCCAGACCCAGTTGCAGGCCGCTTCCTGTTCTTCCATCCTTCGCTTACAAGACCCCTCGGGCTGTGCAAAGGTGCGTCCTGGGTCCCTGGCTCCCGTGTTCCCTACTTCTCGGGACATGACGTCCACTACACTTGCACTCAACCAAATGTCAAAACAAACTCCTCCGACTCCGACGCAACTGCACTTACATACAGGACTCGCGCCTGTACAGCTGTTCAAATGTTTTGCAATTGAAATAAGAATCAATGGGCTTAGGCATCTTGTCTTCTGTATTTTTGTATGCTTTGTTTCGCCGGATTAAACAATCTGAGACTGCGGATTAGATCAGTCGCAGGAGTCAAGTCAGTTGGAATGGCATTCAAAGACAATCGGTGTGGGTTCTTTAAAAGGAAATCCCGTCTCCAACTCGTTTCACTTTGTGATCGTAAAATCCGTACTGAAATAGATTCAGTTTTTCCAGTCTTTTCCAAGTCATTCTTTCAACGATAAATCCATTCACTCCATATAATATCCACTCCATGTATGATAATCCCAATTAAAACTCTATATCATATGCTCCGCCCTCGCCCCAGTACATTTCCAATGCTTTCTATGGGGATCCGATCCAGAACATGAAGAACTTTTATCAATTTAAGGCAGAGCAGACATCATTTACATTTTTATTTAACACCGCAGCCACTCCATGGCCACGGACTAGGCCCGAGAACCGGAGCACTGGGTGCAGTCGACAGGAGGGAGTATCCATTCCGCCCCCCTCGCTCCACAGTAACGCTTGGGGGATATTTTTCACATTTTTAGCTTAATTGCATTTGGCCGGCCGCACGTTCCGTCCAATGTTGCTGCCGTCCGAGAGGCAATTGTTTATCTTACGCTAGTCTGCGTCTCACGTGCAACACAGCGGCAGTAACATGGCAACAACGGCAGCAAGTGGCAACAGCAACTGGTATTTTCGTAGCTGTCTTTGCTAATAGACACATGCACACATAGACACAAAAACACATACAGTTGGAGAGAGAGAGATAGAGAGGGAGAGCTGGCGAGACTTGCCGACGGACATGAAGTGCATTTTGCAGCTTGCAACATTGCCACCAACTCAAACAATTGTCGATGGGCAGAGATGGCAGATGATGTGGCAGCTGCTGGCGGGTGGGGGCAGAGGGAGGTGCCACAATAGGGGGAGTGTTTTGTGTTTTGTGGCTTGTTAAGTTTAAGATTGTTTGATATGGGTGCTAGTCGGCGTCTAGCCCTGCCCCGCCCTGCCACCCCCTACCATCGATGGCAACGTGTTGCACTTACGAGGCTTTCGGCGCTAAAAGACATGTTTTCAATTATGATTGCTGGCGTGTCTTATTAATTACGTCTATCAAGTGATAGGCAGCATTTAGTTTGGCATTTAGCAGCGGCTGGGGCTGGGGCAGGGGCAGGGCCAGTGGTAATGGCGGTGGCAGTGGCATACGGTTAAGGGAAGAATTGGTTCAGTGCTTAATTGTGGCAGAACAGTGGAAGAACTATTCGCAAAGAAGACATTGGCTTGAGTTCTAGCCATCCATCCATTTGATATATCTGTGTGTAAGCCGAGTGTAAGATCGCCA
Source organism: Drosophila guanche (assembly GCF_900245975.1). Taxonomy (NCBI): domain Eukaryota; kingdom Metazoa; phylum Arthropoda; class Insecta; order Diptera; family Drosophilidae; genus Drosophila; species Drosophila guanche. Next base: position 13,076,533 of record NW_022995743.1, on the reverse strand, counting down.
CTGAACAATCTAACTGATTGCTTACAAATGAATCTCAATTAGAATTAATTCAAAACATGAACCGGGTATTATTTACCCATTTGACACTCACGCATGTGTACACCCATTCAGACAGTCAGTCGGACACTCGGACATTCGGACAGTGAGTGTTAGAAGTACACAGATACCAACACAGATTGACACACATCAGAAGAGCAAAGATGGGGTGCTGGAGGAGCAGCTGTGAGCTGGATGGATCATCAAAGAGAGAGTTTCTTGAGTCAGATGGCGGTTGATGGCTGCTCTGCTTGGTGGGCTGCTGCTGCTGCTGCTGCTGCTGCTCCATATCAACGGCATCAATTAATTTGGTATTCGTGATTCTACTTAACATCGATTGACCCCAACAGATTAGTGAGCGAAGCGAACGAAATGTTGAACTTTGCTTTCGAGAAATTCCTCCGAGGAGCAACCCATCCCCATTTCCCAATCCCCATCCCAACCCATTTCAGTTAATTGAGCGCATAACTCGCACTCGTAGAAGGCAATCGCGGGGCCTAGACCGGAGCAGCAGAAGCTCTTCTTTCGGTTTTGGTTTCGGTTTCGTTTTCGGTTTTTCGTTTGGGGGCGCCTACGGGCTTAATTGGTGCGATTGAATTAAAATCGTTTGCTGCCACTTGATGGTTGCCACAGTCTACCTCTGCCCCCCATCCAGCCCCCTTCGTGACGTAGCAGTGTAGACGTCTTTGGGTGTCGATTAGGCTCACAGATCACTTTATTGCTTTGCTCTTGGTTTGCTTAAATGATTGATCAATGAGCCAATTGGGTGCGAGAGTCGAGTCGGGAATCAGTTTAGAATTTGCATGAATCTCGGCATTGGAACGCTCGTTTTATTGATTGATAAACAAAATATATAGATCTCAAGTGAAACTAATTTGTGAATCGAACGATTACATAAGCAAGCGAGCAAACGGCGGAGACCAGAGCTGATCGATGGACAAACAGACAGAGGGACAGACAGACAGACAGACAGACAGACAGATAGGCGAAGGAGAGACAGTCAGGTAGAGACATTTTCTGTGATGGTACATGAGAATTTGTGAGCTTCATAAATTGTTTCCTGCTCATTTGGCCGTGACAAAATTGTGTCCCCTCCATTCTCCTGTCGGCTGCTCATCCGTTTTTTATTTCTAACTTTTAACCTATTTAATTGACTTATAATTGGAGTAACCCACACAAACAGACAGAGAGAGAGAGAGGGAGAAGGGACAGGATGGGATGGGATGGGACATATGTGAAGGTAATAATTTGTTGAGCAAGGAATTCCTCAAGCGCAACACGGACTCGGGAGCAGGGCCACACAAAGGATCATGTGAAACAGTTAGCAGGCAGGGCAGCCAGAGGCAGGTCACACATGAACGAGTTTTCCATCCGGGCCACAGTAGTGGTACGTACTGCTGCAATCGAGGAAATTATGCCGCCCCGACATGTTGAACTTGAAATTGTAATTTGGCATTCGGCGCTCGATACTCGGTGCTCGGTGCTCGGGGCCCGACATTTGGCATTGGCAAGGGCACCTACATATGCCAGGATGTCGTTGACAAACGGCAGTGCAGTCCCATGCGGGGTTGTCACTGCAGTTACCGCTTTCCTCTGCTATTGTACTCTCGCACTCTGCCCCTCGTCCCGGTTCGCTGTCAGCTGTTACTCTCTCAGACGTAAACGGTGGACTAATCATTAGTTGAGGGTTGTGGTACAGGAACTTCTATGAAATACTCAACGAGCAGGTGCCTAAGCCACATATGCGTGCACTCTTTGACGACTCTTTTTCCTGACTTTCCTAACAAATTCCTACATTTCCATGGCCCATTCTCCCTGTCCTGGCTCGTGATGGATCGCTTTAAGTGGACATTACATCCAAAGTGTTAAGTTAATAATTTGCCAGGTTCTGTCATCGGCAGGGGGAGGAGAGGGGACGGGGACTAAATACTTCTTCATGCAGGTAATTGAAAGAATGGAAAATGCCAACACACTTGGCGGCCGCGAGAGAGCTTTATTAATTTTTGTATTTAAAACATTTCAAGCACTCGACACCTTCTCGTCTCCTCTGGCAGCGTTCTGCAGAGTCAGTGGCTCTTGGTCGACTTCAGTCGTAGCACAAGTAGCACTCCAGCAGCACCAGCAGCAATGATCTCAAATTGATGACGAACGAGTATAAATAATGAGGACGTTGCAGGGAGCCCGGAATGGGAGTGCAGGGACGAGCGATGAGCAAGGAACGCGCGCATAATCAAGGCTCGGCGACAAGACATGGCCGAACCTGAACCTGGTCCTCGACATCGACATCCACATCGACATTGCCATCGCCATCGACAGGGACACGGAGATGGAGATGGACATGGACATGGGGCATGCCATTGCCAATTGCCGATTTGCCTGGCGATTTCTGCGACGATCGCTGCTGCTGCTGCTGCTGCTGCTGCTGGTTCTCCCCTTTATGATTATTGTTATTATTGAGTGTATGCCTCTGCAATTCAGGGCAAAGTCATCATTAATGCGTTGAAGCGATGCGATGCGATGCGTTGCGAGGAAACTCAAGTGGAGTCGAGTCGAGTGCAGCAGGCATTACCGAAAAAACCATATGAGGCAGCAGCAGCACCACCACCACCACCACCACCAGAAGCTGAAGCAGTAAAATAAAATGAAATGAAATATAATTAAATGTCGCTGATGCTCATGAGCATGCCCCGAGCCCGAGTCCAAGTCCCAGCGATGATCGTGGACGCTTCTGTTCTGTTCTGTTCTGATCGTTTCGCTTAGGTTCGGATGGGACTGTGGGGACGGAGACGGAGCTGCGTAGCTGGGTAGCTGTTGGACGGGCTCGTAATTTGGCAAGACATTCTTCCGCGATCGTCTGGGACTCGGTCTGGATCTGGCTATCGCTCCAACTGATCGCATACCAGGGTTTCGCATCCAGCGTATTTTGTCAACCGGTTTTCAGATCGCTGCCATCGCACCACTCCGGCCGGCATCGTCATCGTCATCGTCTTCGGCATCGGCATTGTCTCTGCTTATCTGCGGCTTTGTGGCATCTTTAAATGGCGTTTTTTCGCACTCGCCAGCTCGATGCGGGCGTCGAGCTGCCAGTGGGCAGGGGCCAGGGGGCCTGCTCGAGGGTACATATGTATGTTTGGAGCGAAACGTTCGCTGATTTTTAATTATTTTGCACGTTGCTGCGATGTTCGCCATCGTTTAAGTTTGAGTTGGACTTGGAGTTGGAGTTGGAGTTGGCCATGTCTCTGTCCAGGGCCAGTCCTTGTTGGCTTGTCAGGTTTTGCCTTTCGTCACTTCGATATTGAAACACTTAATCACAATTTCGTTAAGGACACAAGGCATGCATGCAGACACACTCCTACATATGTACATATGTACATGCATACATGATCGTACATAAATGGCAAAATGGCAGGAATATTCGAAAAATCTCATACAAATTACGAAAAAGCAAATGCGAAGCAGACTGAGACAAGACAAAGACAAAATCGGGCAGCGACGAATACATGAAAATGATATTTCTACGCGCCGAATTCCAAATGCTTGGCATACCCCTCTCTAACGCGGGCTACGGGGCACACCTCAGTGCCCAGGGCCCAGTGCCATCGCTGGGGAATTTGACGAGCACGGCAACGGAGCGATCGAGCGATCGGAGACTGAGGCTGACGATGATCGCCTCCCGCTGACGATGATAATTAATAACAGAGGCCGTCGAAGACCATAAAAACTCTGGCAAACACCAATCATACGTATACTTTCAGAACAAAACGAGAGCCCCAGCCAATGGCCAATGGAAATGGTAATGTATTGGCGGTAGCTGGCTGCTGCCAGGTTGAGGCTCCTCCCGATAAGCAAAAACGAAGAAATGTCTCAAGCAGAGACTCAGAGACTACTCGGACATAATCCCAGACAGAGTGGAATGTCAATGTCTGGTTTGGCTGGGTCTGGTCTCGTTTGGTCTGGGCTCTTGTTCGCTTACTCCTCTCTCTCTCTCTCTCTCTCTCTCCGTGAGAGCGATTTAGATCACATGCCACAGATCGCTGCTCAACTGATCAACACTTACAGAATGTTTCAGGGCACACAAACTGACAGAGAACATGACAAGAACAAGGCCAGTGACAGGCGGCTGTGAGAGATCAGATCCTATGGGCGGACCAAGAAGAGAAACGAATGTTTTCGAGAGATCAGCTTATCCTTGGCTGTGCCCTACTCTGCTCCCAAATATACAGCCCCAGGTTGTGGGGGGGCTAACACAGAGTTCATTCTCACCGATCCGATCCGATCCGATCCGATTCGTCTGGCAGTTGATCAGTCATTCCCATCACGCAGCAATCGCGAGGCAAAAACAATTAATGCCTGCGACTGAAATCAAATGATATTTACCAAGGACAAGACAGCGCCATGGTGCCAGGCGCAACAACGATTTATAGCCCAAACGGAATGTGCCATACATCAGCATCAGCATCAGCATCAGCAAAAGCCAAAGGATCAGAGATACTCTGGCGCACAAAAACAATTTGAGCAGACAACTGAGGAGGACAACTGAGGAGCAGCCTCAGAGGCAGTAGCTGGATGCTGTCGATGATTAAAACACATTAAAAATCCAGTAGCCCCGACTCGAAAGTCCCGACTGCCAGACTGCCAGTTTTTGGTCAGCCGAAAACTTGGGGCCCAAAACTAATTTCATATTTTTGATGCAATTGATGAAATTCCAGAGACTGACTCCTTTCTGGGTCTGCAGCGGCGGTGGCTGTTCTGAGCTGTAGGGCTGTGGGGCTGTGGGGCTGTGGGGCTGTGGCTGCTGTGCATCTGTATCTGTGTCGCAATCAGAGTCTCTGTCCGTCCAGAATCGCTGGGGCTGTCCGCTCGCTTGATGTTCGGGGACTACCTGTTGCGACGTGTTATTAGGCGACGTATTGACGACAAGCAAACGTCAACCCGAAACGTCAGCTCATCATATCATCGATTGATGCGCATCGCAGCAGCTGCCCCGGCCCGGTCCCTTCGTCTTCCTTTTTTGGGGAGGCCTGTGCATATTTCGGGACTGACTTTTGGGAAACAGAAACAGAAGCTCTTGTTCTGGAATTTCGAACTGAAAAAAATACTTAGCAGCGAAGGGAAACACCGGAGGACACCACATCGGAGTGCTTTAGTGCAGAGCCTCTAATTTCGATCCGAGAGATTCGAGAGTGGCTGGACCTTGGTCTTGGTCCGTCTTCTCCTTCCTTTCTTCTTGCCTGTGTGTGTGTGAGGTGGTGATATTTGTTAGTGTAAACTGTCCTCCTGTGGCTGGCCAGGGAGATGTACAACAATGTACCGACGTGATTTTGCGCTTTAATGAGGATTATTAAATGCGAGATTATTATGTGCTGCAATTACTTTTCGCTGCCACTGTGCTTGGGGTTTCTTTTGCCCGCTGTTCTTCGGTTCGTTCCTCTGCCTCTGCCTCTGCCTCTGCCTCGTGCTTGTTTTTGTTTTTTTGTGCGCCCCTTGATTTATTTTATTGAACCATAAAAATGTAAATTTTCCGCGAGACAAAAGACAAAGTTAATCGTTGTCAATTATGGCCTTTGACAGGTTAATATGAAAAGCTAAGAGTCGGCTGGGACGGGGAGGAGACCTTGATTGGCAGCATTCAGGGAGGATGATCGGATGGCGAATCTCGGAGCGGGCCGGGTTGATTAATGCGCGGATCGCCATTAAAAATCAACCGGACCGGGGCAATGGTAAAGTGTGATCGGGGATGGATTAATTGAAGGTTATTTTACTTGCAAGTCAGCTGAAGGTCTTCCGCGGAGCAGAGACAGAGAGAGACAAAGAGCTAAAAATATCCTCTTTTGCTTCAAATTAGTTTCCTGTCCGTTGCCCCCCTCTCTCTCTATGAGAATGACTCATTCTGGAGAGGAGCACTTCCATCATGATTGCCATAGAGGATCATCTTCGCCTGCCATTAATGCCTGGAATTTTGAGGCAGGGTCTGAAATGTTTGATTGTTTCAGAATTCGCGGCCGCCGGCCATTCAGTTTCCGGCCGAAGTGAGCGCCGTCCTCCCCCTAGGGCGGGATGCGGAAACGGGCAGGCAGTCTCTGTTCGCCCCCTGGCGGGCAGCAGAGGGGTGTACCTCTATTAACATAATCACAACACGAGTCGCTCGTCCGCCGATCGGTCGGTCGTTCGTTCGTTCGGTCGTTCGGTCGTTTCGCGGGCCAACCGAAAATTACGGCAAGTGCGCGCGTCGCAAGAGCGGTAGGAGGGGGAGGGGCAGATCAATTTTTCGGGAACCGAAATCACTGCAGGGCGATCAATTAAAATTTTGATCGAATTTTCGTCAATTTTTTGACATGTGGCCGGGAACAGAAGCCGCCTCGACGCGTCCTCGTCCCGATCCGGCCCCGTTCCTGGATGGGTGGGGGGTAAACAGGGAGAAGGCGAGATCAATGTAAGCTGAAATTGTCGGACTGCGGCCTTAGGCTATGCTTGAGTCTGTCTGCGGGTCTGCAGCCAGTCCATCTCCATGTCTCTCCGTGAGTCTCCGTCTCCTCTGGTTCGCCTTGGTCAGCGGCCGTGGTGAATGAAATTGATTAAAGCGTAAATGAATTTTTGCAGGCCTAAATCGTTGCTGATGGTCGCGAGAGGCCTGGCGATGATTATAACATAAGATCGATTGCTGCTTGTCGCTGATCGCTAACTCGATGCGGCTACTGTGGAAAGCAGGGAGACGCCGCACATCTACATCTACCCCATCGACTTCTTTGCCACAGCCTTTATTAACTTTCAGAACATGTTTTCGGGCGGCAGGATCTTCTTTTCCCTCTGGTTTTTTTTGTGGTCCATGGTTTGCCCTCATTTGACAAACTAGCCAGCGGCAGGGAGCAGGGAGCTCTACCTTCGGCACCGATTTAAGTTTATCCGCACGATCAGCGATCCAAACCCAAACCCAAAAACCAAAATCAAAACCAAGGCGAATGCCAATGCCATAATTTTTTGTGTCCAACAAAGTTGGAAAAAAAGTCTGGGAGAAGGAATAAAGATTCCTTTTGGATCTGGAAGCTGGAATTCCATGCGTGCTCAGCCAGCATAAACGGTAAAAACGGTAGCCACAGCGAGACGCTATAATTATTGGGGCCAATCGGATGATGGATGGTTGGATGGGTGAAGCACCCAAAGGGTAGCTCTCCTCCAAAGGTGTCTGATCCTTCTAAGTCTCTCGAGAGTTCATCCGCTTAAACGAACTCAGAATGAGAATATCCCGTTCCGTATTTTGTGTGGGCTTAAAGTAGAATACTCTGCAAATTTTCAAGCAGAATTCTCCAAAATAGCTGCCAGATCTAACAATTAATTTATAATTAATACAAAATTGTAAAGCTGCCAGTTTGTAGCGTAACATGTGCGAGTATTTTCGAGTATCATTGAAGTCGATCCATTCTTATTGGAAATGCCATCGCTAATTTCGCTTCGGCTTCGGGTCGCCTTTGGGTCTTCTGTGGCGGGTCCATCAATTGCTGCTTGGCAGGCGGAGTGGAAGTGGGAAGGGGAATGCGAATGCGAATGTGTATTGTGAAAGAGCTTTCAGCTCTTTAATGGACTGGAGAAGAGAGCCACATTAATTTAGTTACGCTTCGACAACGATCTCGAGTCGGAGATCTCCTCCGTCCGCATCATTAAAGACAATTTCGTGATTCGCCACGATTTGTGCAGCAAATTACTTGCTAAATTATAGAAAGCAAACACAGGCCAGACCCCCACACGCACATCTGGGTCCGGTCCCCCTTTTCGGCTCACAAATCAATAGAAATCAACGCCTGTCAGCGCTCTGGCTCTGGCTCTGGCTCTGGCCCTGGCCTGGACTGGGACTGAATCCGAAACTGAATCTGAGACTGAGACTTTGTCCGAATCAGAGTCCGACTCGGAGCAGAGTCCGAGGCCATTGTTGACTTAATCAATAAAGTGAATTTGGGTTGTTTTCTATTTGGAAACCGAAGAATGGGGATTGAAGAATGGTGAACGAAGCGGCGAGCGAAGATTTCACTCGAGCATTTAGCCAAGTAAACAAGCGACAAATACTCTTGGTACTCGAGTAGCACAGAAATAAGTCCAGACAATCGGCGGGTTATTCATTATCTTCTCTTTTATTTTCTTCTCTTTCAGAGTCAGGCCTTGGCTTTGACGCGGGCAGCCAATGCGGCCGCCGTTGTGGCCGCCGCCAATGCCAAGTCCCCCTCGGCCTCCGTCTCCGCCGCTGCCAGTCTCGTGGACATGGCCGTCAAGAAGGAGCACTCGCTCTCGCCTCCCCACAGCATGGGGGGCGTGCCCCTTCCCGGCGAGGAGGTGACCGCCATGCAGCACAGACGCAGCTCGTTGCAAGGCGTACAGGAGAAGCTCACCCAACTGCAGATGCAACACCATCAGCAGCAACAGCAACAACAGCAGCATCAGCAGCAGCAGCAACATCATCAGCACCAGCTTCAGCTCCAGCAGCAGCAGAATCAGCAGGGTGGAGGCGTGGCAGGGGAAGCAGGTGGGCGTCGCTCCACCGAGGGCAGTCCCTCCGCCACCGTCCATCCCGCACAGCAGCAACAGCAGCAGCAGCAGCAGCACGTGCATAGCTCCGAAGGCAATGCCCTGTCCTCATCCACGGCCTCATCTAGTCAGAACGCCACCCCAAAGAGTGAGAGGGAGGAGCGCTTGGAGCGGGGCAGCATCTCGTGCCTGCCACCAGCCGCCCTGGGCATGGCCGTGGGCGCGCAACAGGCCCAACAGCAGCAGCAGCAGCAGCAGCAAGCGGAGAAGCTACTCAGCCATCCGGCCCTGGACTCGCGACGGGACTTCGACATCAGCAAAGTGAATCGTGAGTAAAGGAGCTTTCCAATTATTCCAATTTAATCAATAAATCACTCAATGGCCCAGGGGGCTTGGCCGGGGCTGCTCCCAGTCATCCGTCGTTTCCAGAGGGAGCAGCAGTGGGAGTATGGGGATGCAGCATAAATGCAGGAATTTACTTTACTTTGCCTCATAATCCGGTGCGTGATTATTTGCATAGAAATTAGTCAAAGGCTGGAGCTTTAAGCAGAGGGAAACTTTAATCATGTCGGCAGAAGCTTTTGATGGAAATTCGAATTGTAAATGGAAATGGAATTCCCTTGGCATCCACGTAGCCTGCCTAATCCATGGCAAGTTCATTTGATTTTGCTCGCCTGGCATTTAGCACGTATCCTTCAGATATCACACACACACACACACACACTGACACACACACGAATGGCATGGACATGGCAGACACGAACAGACATGGATACGTACAGATGGTCGCTCCTTTGAGCTATGGCAATGGTAATCTTGTTTGGTTCATCAATAGTTTAGCCAGAGACAAAAGTAAACCTGTGTCCATATCAATGTGTCTCGTTCCGTGCATTTGTCGATGTGTAGATAGATGCTTATGCAAGGCAAGTATCTCCCAGATAGAAATAGCAATGGCAATGGAAACTGTGAAGCCTTTAGCATACCAACTCTCCTCCTCTCACTCCCACTCACCATTAATTCGACGATGCTCAATCCCATTCAGCAGAAAACACACACAACACTCCTATATGCATCGAAATCCCCTGGATTAAGCATATGAAGCATTCATAACGTTTATTTTCTCTCTCTCTGTCTCTCTGTCTCTGTGTGGGTGAATCTCTCCCTATTTGTATCTCTGGCTGTGGCTGGCTGCATACACGTATGCGAGCATTTGTGCATGAAAACATTTGCCGCTGGCCCCCAACCTCTGCCAGCCAGCCAGGCGAGGTGCGGGCACGTCAACACACACTTGTGGAGCACTTTTGTGGGTGAGGTGGTGAGACAAGGACACATAGTCCTGTGTGTGTAAAGTAGGTGCCCTTCCTTTCCATGGAAGCGTGCCCGGCTTGGATTCTTGCTTGGTTCTGTTTGCACTGACTCTGGCTCTGTCTATTTCTAGCTACAGCTATAGTTCGGGCGTCTACATAACGTACGGCATGTCCTGTGTGTTCTGTGCGGCTAGGAGGAGCAGCGTGTGTGTAGGCGTGCACGTGCACCGCATCGCATCGCATCGCATCCGTTCAACAGGTGGCACTCAACTTGGTTGATGTTTGGGTCAATTTATGGCTTCTCCCGCACTTGGTTGCGACAAAACAACAAAACAATTGAGTCGCAGAACAGAAAAAATTGTTTAGGGCTGACCCAGCGATAAATGAATCGATAAATGCCTGTAAAATCGCTGCTTTAAATCGATTGTTGTCATTATTACAGTTCTCTGCTGCGCTTAAATGTTAATATTTTAAGCCGAAGCCACCGCCCCCGTTGCCCGTTTGCCTGACATCACTGATTTTCTATGCCACTGCACGGGCGCACAGCTAAAATTCAGACTTAAGCTTAACCCTCTCACGGCACACCCACCAAAACGGGGGCCGTGCTGCAGGGCCCCATCCTGTTAGTTCGGCGGGGCCTTGGATTTGAATTTTGTTGTGAATTTGTGAGTGTCTCCCTCTCGATGTGCGTGTGTGAGTGGGAGTGTGTGCGTATCTATGTAATGTGCTTTGTAGCATATTTTGAGGATTTGCACAACAAAACGTTGCACTGCGTGGGAAGGGGTTGGGAAGGGGGATGCAGATGGAGATGGAAATGTGGAGCGGAGGGGAGGTACGCCATGAGATGGAGATTGAATGGCTGCAGAATTGGGTTTATGGATTGGGTGGTGGGGCCTCGGTTTGGGGTTTTTGGAAGAATGGTTGCTGCCATCATTTGCTATTGTCGTTGTCGTTGTTGTTGTCGTTGTTGTTATTATTGTCATTTAACATGGCCATTTTCAACAGATGCAGAATGGTATGGGATCAGTGAGTGTGTGTGTGTGCGTGTGTTAGTTCATATGTAAATCTCTCCTGCATGTTTCGCTCGCTGCACTGTACTTTTGTTTATCTCTGCCCCTGTTACTGTCTCTTTCCGTATCTGCATCTGCATCTGCATCTGTGTCTGTGTCCCTTCTGGTTTTGTGTGTTTGTGTGCGTGTTTATGGCGCCTAAGCTGCTCAGCAACGCAACACGATATTTATCCAGCCTTCCACCCCCACTGCCACTCACCTCCTTCACCAACCATTCTGTCCACCATATTTTGGAGGCTATTTTTATGTTCCTGCTTTCGATTCTGATTCCGATTCCAATTCAGATTCTGTTACTGTTGCTGTTTCTGTTGCTGTTGTGGTCTCGCTCCGCTTTATGCAGAGTTTAGTATGCAAAATTTTCATACGTTAGCCTTAATAAATCCCCGAACGGCTGCACTTGTCAATGTGCAACCTGTCACATACATACATACACACATGCACTCCTCCGCTCTTTCCAGCACTGTCCACTCCACGGGTAATGCAGATGCCAGTTGGCACCTATAAGCTTATGCACACAGACACACACACGTATCGGCCCTGTCTCTGGGTCTGTTTTTGCTGTGGCGTCTGTTGTGTCTGTTGTGTCTGTGTATCTGTGTATCTGTGTGTCGCGCTCTACAATTGAAAATCACTGCGCCTTAGTTAACGACACGTTTGTGGATCAACGCGTTCCAGAGAGAGGCCTGTGCGAGTAGTGCAGCCGCAGGTTCAGCCTCAGGCCTCAGGTCTCAGGCTTCAGGCCCCGGGCCCCATCGACTTCCGTCCCCAGCTATTGAATCATTGTTGTTTGGTCAAAGCTTTCGTTTTGGCCACCGAAAGTGGAGCAGAGCAAGTGCATGTGCCATAAGCCATAGGCCATGGACCCATACGGACATAAGCACACGCTCAAGGATTCAAAAAATGACCATCCATGCGATCCGACATTATGCAGATGTCATGGTGACAGAGGCGACCCAACAGAGCTGAAGGATTGTATAATGTGGGGCATGGGCAGTGGCAGGGGCAAGGGCAGGGGCATGGCCATGGGCATGCCACCCCAAAGTATCTCCGATAAGCCCCGATGGACGCAGTAACTTTTCAAGACTCCACTCAACCAACACTTCGCTGGTACTGTACCCCAGCTAGCAAGGGGGTCTGGGTGGTGGGTGGCCAGAGCTTTTGGTAATCACAAAAGCATTGCACTGCTCCTGCTGCAGGATAAGAGATAGAGAGAGAGCCAGAGAGGGAGAGCAGAGAGCTCTGCTAGCTCGGCTTAACAGGTTGCGGTACAAGTTTCGCAATCATACGCAAAACTAGCTACGACTCGGACTGAGGCTGAGAGTTCTCTGTTGACTGGCTTACTTTTGGACAGATACTCGTAGATATGTATATGGGCAAGCGGCAAGCCCCCCCACTGGCTGTGTGTGGGCTGATAGGTGGCAGCTTAAGTGTTAAGCGTTATGCACAGTGACCAGTCTCGAGAGCTGCACTCGGGCACTCATTGGATACTGGATTAAGCACAGTCCAGTTCGGTTCAGTCCATCTACTGCTGCATCCACATGCTATCCCCCCAGACCAAGACCCAGCCTCAGCCTAAGCCCAAGTGCAACATATGTGCGCCACAGACACAGACACCACAGTGCCGGGACTCAGATACGGATACAGGATGGGATACAAATTCAAATAAATGCCAAGAGCAACAACTGGCAACAGTTTCGAACATTTGGAATTATAAGAGACAGGGGGAGATTGGGGCCAAACAATAGCAACAGAAATAGAAATAGCCGCAGGAGCCACGGCAGATGCTGCAGGTGATGCCGATTGAGTTAAGCCAACACTGACAGAATATTCATCAAAAAATACTACAACATTTGCTCTAATGTATTCACAATTGAGTAAAATTCAGATAGTTTACAAGGTTCTAAAATAGTAATCGAAAGTGGCGAGTTACTGGGATCGATTCTCTCAGTGGATGAAATTGGAGCTGGGTGCGCGGTCCACTCCATTTCCATTTCGAACCTTTTATTCCAGGCTCCTGGCACCTACAAATTTCCAGGATTTACATGTTTGCAATACGAACAAATCGAACACGAAGACCTGCTACAACTGAAGATGAGCCGGAATGGATGCGCCCCAATGGATGGTTGGGCACCTTCTGCTTGCGTTGCAACCAACAGATTGGACTCGACTCGACTCGCTTCGACTCTCCTGTGTCGCATTATGAGCAGCTTAGTGCATATGCGTAGGGCCTGGAGTATGTGGTCTGTTTTGCTAGGCACAGACTGAATTATAATCAAATAAATACTCCATCTGTCTCATCTGCCTGCCACTCTCTGTATCCTCTCCGGTCCGTGGCCGTGAAACTACAACAACAATAATTCAGTTACGTGAACTTTGGAAAATGTAGGAGCATTATGTAGATGCAGTCCCCTCCCACTCCCCTCACTTCTTCGATCCGATAAGTCCTTGCATTTTCCACTTGCCGAAGCTGCAACTGATGCCAAGGGCAGGCTGATTAGTTTGAAGGATGTTGGTTGGGATTTTCAATGTGAACAATGAGCTATGCATCGCATTTGCTGCACGTGTTTTTCTGCCAATTAATGGACCTGATGAACCCTTTACTCAAAATATTAAACATGGCCTTTATTCTCCTGCAAATTTACACAATATTCAATATTGGTCTGGAATGGGCGGATATTAGGGGACGAAAGGGAAATCTCAAAGCTTGCAGCAAAGTTGAATGCGAATGCAAGTGGGATTTGGCCAGGGACTAGGGACTGTGACTGCGACTGGGTCTCTGTCTGAGCACAGGGGCGTTTATAATCCAGAAGCGAAAACAAAATCATCATCATCATCATCAGAAACCGAATCACCATCAAAGGGTCGAGCGGCACGGGGGGGAGGAGCCGGAACAGGAGCAAACACTGGCACTACCACCATCCACTGCCACTACCCAAGGACATTAGGCGAAAGCATCAAGTTTGCGACTTATCCTCGAACTAAGCCTCAGCCCGGCGAACATTCTGCCGACAACCGACGACCGGCTCAACCTAAAAGGGGTAGAGAATCATCCTCTCACACTCTGCCTCTCTCTCTGCAATGCTCTTTCTGCCTCACCCCCTTTCTTGTTCCAGTCTGACTCTGCTGTCTGCTTTGCATACGAATTTGGCGCCAAAACTTTTGAGTCTGGGCTCGAGTTCGAGTTCGTGCGCCGGTTCGGGTGCGGGTTCGGGTGCGGGTTCGGGTTCGGGTTGCTTGAGCAGCGGCACAGAGGGCACGACATTATTTGGGAATCCTTTATCCCTTTATCTGGCTTTAGCCCTAATCCCATCAGACACAAATGAAGAGAAGTTTCACGTTTCGAGTTGCTCTGCCGCTCCTGCTCCTGCTCCGGCTTCTGCTCCTTCTGCTGCTGCCTTGGCTGCCTCCTTAAGCTTTTGTTTTTGTTCCTGTTTTCGCTGCTGCTTTTGAAGTGCTTTGGCAATGCCAGCCACGTTGGGATTAGGCCGAAAGCTAATGCCTCTGTATGCGTGAGTATCTCTATTTGTGTGTGCCTGAGTATCTGTTTGTGTGTGTGTGTGTGCCAGGTGGGTTAGACCACTGCCAGACATTTGCAAGTTTCGAGGCGAGTCTTTGGGGATGCTAATCCCAATACCAATCCCCGCCCATCACTTTCCAAACTGCCGGCAGACAGTTTGTATTATCGTGGATGGGTCTATGGACTGTCTGTGACTGTCTGAATGCACAGAGAGAAAATACAAATTGAAGAATTAGGAAACAGGAAGCTGTTTGCCTCCAGCCATTTATTTCTCTCAGTGTGCCGATGGCCTGCTCCTGGGCAGGCTTTATTGATCGCGTAGAGGATTATCCAGGGCCATATTGCCAGCCTGGCAGCCTGGCAGGCTGGCAGGCAGCCGGGCAGCCAGGCAAAGTGGGTGGAGGACAGCCGCTTGTCCATTTTCAATTTGTGCTCCACCGCCTGAACTGGTCGAAGGGAGCAGTGGAGCGGGACGGTATTGTGTGGGCGATGGGGAGGCCTTTGGCAGCGCTGTAATCCGTTCGAAATGCCCGTCCATAAGTATATACAGATGTATGTATGTATGTGTGTATGTACATTTGTATTCACATATGTGCGAGCTTGTGTGCGCATTCATATGGCTGTTTAAAGCCAGTGGCTGTCTGGTGCTTTGTTGTTTTAGCCTCCATATGAATCATACGCAACGTAATCCCAATTCGTTTAAGTCACTGACAATCCATGGATGCCCAAGCGATGCCCACAACGCATCCATCCAGACACACGGACTCGCCGACACACCGACACCCCGACACATGTACGCCCATAGGCACTGTCCAATGCCAAATCATATGCCCCTCTCGCTGGGGCCTCCACCCCTGCCCACTCGTACTTCTACCCAAAACCCTCCCCTCCCTACTCCATCTCTCTGGCTGGCCCGCAAACGGGTCGAGTCGAGTCGAGTCGAGCATATTTTCGCAATAAAGTAGATCCCGCATTAATCCCAACGATTTTGTGCTCTGGGCATTGCGTGTGCTTTATGTGTCAGTGTGTTCGTGCCTCTCTGTATGCCTGTGTGCGTGCGTGTGTGTGTGTGTATCTTTGTGGCAAACTGTGCTTGTGTCTGTGTTAATCCTTAAACCGGCAGAGCTAAAGCTGCCCGCGTCGACGTCAGCGACGCTGCCAACTGCAGCCGAAAAGGCCCAAAACCATGCCATGAGTAGGAGTTTTTCTCCTGAAGGGCAAGCTGGTTGGCGAGGGGGTGGTGCAGGAGCTGGGGGACACACAGCGCCACACGCATCGACTGCGACAGCGGCAGCCACGCCACGCACAGTGACAGAGCGCTGGCCCCGGTCCCCATCCCGCAACCACTGGCAATGCCTTCCGCCACTCGCTTCGTGGATGAGTCGATGGCGGCGGCTGCTGCTGCTGCTGCTGCTGCTGGGAGATTAACTTTTTTCCATGCAAACACTGATGGGGAGGGAAGGTGGGGGAATTGATGGAGAGAGGGGATGTGGGGGGAGTGGTTGGCGGCGGGGCTGGGCCTTTGCGTTTGCGTTTGGTGGCCGTGTGGGCGAGGGATTTAATTTCGTGCGGGATTATTATTTCGGATTTAACTCTTCGTTTTATGGATCGCTTGGTATTATAATGAACAGCGGCGTCGCTGGGTGCTCCCAACGGGGGTCATCTTGGTATAGCCACATCAGAGGCGATCTAGCACACAATCCATGATCATTTATGAATATCTCTTTTCCCCGCCCGTAGAGTACTCTTAGTTCAGTTATTTTATTCCTTCTTAAACCGTTCCCAACACAATTTTCACCCCCTTCAAGGACGACGACACTGCTCTATAACCCCCTTTGGCATTATAAACTCCGGTGTATTTTTATAACTAAAACCTTCGCATTGCCTGCGACAGCTACAGCTACAGCTACAGCCACATCCCCAGCCCCATTATCCTCAGCGACGGGAAACTGTGAACCCGAATCCATTATAGCTTAAGCTGTTGCCAACACCAACACCCAGAGACACACACACACACAGAGAACCCCACACAAATGTACAAAGTATATGTGTGCAATGTCTGTGTGCAGAGAGAGAGAGAGAGAGAGAATTATCCTAAAACGAAATGACATCCCTTGGAAATTAATCCTTAATTCCATTCATTTCGTATAATCCCAGAGATATACTTTGATAAGCGTAATGCGGGGCCAGGGCTCAGCGGCAGCACGAACGAAACGAAACAGTCGGGTAGTGTAGGGGAGAGGAGAGAAGAGGAGAGAAGAGAAGAGCGGGAAAGACATGATGGGGGAGCGAGCAAGAGAGCGCGCTGTTTGTGTGTGTGTGTGCGTGCTGAAAGAGAGAGAGAGAGAGAGAGAGAGAGAGAGAGCGCCCAGAGCCACATGTTGCTATCCATTTGTGCCCGTATCTGTGTCTGTTTCTGCTGCGAGAGTGTATGGGTGTATCTGTGTGTGCCATGCCTTTGCATGGGGCAGGCGGCAGCTCTCGCAGCTGAGTTTCGGTTTCGGTTTCAGTATCTTTCCAAACATGCTCGAAGAAGGTTTGTTACTCTGCTCTCTCTTGCACCACGAGTTCGTACTCGGGTTCTTGTGTTTTCTTGTGTTTACTTGTGTGTTCCGCGCCGGTTTCCGTTTCCAGTGCCCACAGTGCTCGTATCTGTGTGTTCTGTTTTGCCGTATTTATGCCTGATGGCCAGCAATCGGATTATGTTTGAGGATATGGATTATGTGTAGCACTGTGCCAGTGGAGAGGACAGTGGGGGGACAATGCCTCTGAGTGAAGTGAATCCTTAAGCAACCATGACTCAAAGCAGTGCGTGTTGAATGGTGAATGATTATGAAGTAGAATCAGTTGGCGATAGAGGAGGAGCTGGGCTCCACGAGTGACCTACAGGGCCATGTGCGACACTCCTACAGCAAACAATGCAACGAGTGGTGGTGGTGGGGCAGAGACCCATTCAGTTCTTCTCTTCTCCTAACACTCCGACAGCTGTCTCTGTGTGCGTCTCTAGTTGAGTGTGGATGGGTCTGGCTGGTCTGGTCTGGGTGTGTTGTTGCAGACGGGATTTGCCACACCACTGTCAAGTCGCATTTGTCAACAAAGGCAGCAGCGCGCACTCGCACACACACAAACAGATAGATGCAAAAACACACACAGTCTGTGGCAGCCACACAAAGCGCTCAAATGAACTTAAAAAGCAGAGCGAAAGCTTTTAAATCTGTTGCTTTCGTGCAGGCTAATCCCTATGAAGTTCACTAGATTCTGTTTTGTTGTTGCCCCACTGGAGCAGTGGCAGACACCAGCTCAAGCGCACACACACACAGGCACACAAACACGTACATTCGCACAGTCGGATAGAAGGGCAGAGGAAGAGTGGCAGAAAGAGAGAGCGAAACTAAAGCTGGCAAGGGAGATGTGCCTGAGCAACAGCAACAATACATGAAACGCCTTGGCACTTAAACCGAACTGAGCCAGTCGTGTGGGGGTGGGCTCATCCTCGTGCTCCCACTCTCCCCCACTGTCCTCGGTGTCATCTTAAGCCGCGCTCAGGCAGCATCGGCAGCAGCAGCGACGGCAGCGGCAGCGGCAGCGGCAGCGTGGATGAAGCTGTGAAAATAAAATAAAGGCTGGGAATAGATAAGTGAATACAGTGGCAGGATAGTCACTGGACTGTGGCATGAGTTAGGAGTAAGGAGGATCATCTGCTTGGCTTGGGTATACCAATACCAATGAGAGCTTGAGTGCAGTGGATGAGATCAGGATTTCCCAACTTCAATCTTTTGAAATCACTTTGAGGTTTCATCTAAATTGCTATCCATCTGTTTCATCTGATAGAAGGTTTACGCTCGGCCTGAGCTAATGATTGAAATGGTCCGATTAAGTTCAGAGTCCTTCCATCTGAAATATCTAATTATTTAACCCTTAATGCTCTTTCAGAACTTGTGTTAACTATTTGATAATCTGATTTGGCTCAGACAAATTTAAAAAAAAACCTAATTCCGCTCAAATTTGAGCACACATTGGTGTTCATCCCTGTTGGGAGAGCAGCGAGAGCCATTCGATTTGGGTGGTTTTCCCACCACTCTTTGGAGATTATACAAACTTTTGGCTAATTTAATTATGTCATGTATTATGTAGCAGAGTGTTCCACATGCATTCCATCGATGCATGATGCTGATGAAGCTGCCACATTTTTTCATTGACTCCACAGGCGGTTGTGTTGTGGGTGTGTGTGTGTTGCACTCCCCAAAGACTTAACTGTAAAGGCCCCACCGCCCTTCCATGACACATGCTCCACCAACTCGCATGCAGATGTGTGCTGGACACACACAGCTACACGAAAGCAGCGACAGCAACAGCAGCAGCAGCAGAAACAGCAGAAAAAATGAACTCGCATTCCGCTGGCATTGGGCGAAATCGCAAAAAATTAGCAGTTAATCCCCTTAAATTGAATGCCGCAGATGGTGTTGCTGCTGCCCTCCACTCCACTGCTCTCCAGTCCTCTCCTCTGCCCCTGCTGCGGATGGTATGGGCTGTTGGGTGTTCTGCTGCTGGCCAGTGCGCTGATGTTGATGGCAGCGATAGACCAAAGAGGTGGCGGGCAGGGCAAGCAAATAGCAACAGGAAGAGAGGATAGCTGCAAAGTGGAGTGGGGGAAGCTAACCCCACCAGTGGTGGGGCGTGGGGCCAAACGAAACACAAATGTGTGTGATTGTGTGTGTGTGGCAATTAGCCCAGAGTTGCCACATAATACGCGGGGATAAATGTTTAAGATTTTAAGTTGACTCTCAGTGGCTGCGGAGAGGGGTTTTGGCAGGGGGAAAGCGACTGTGAGAGAGGGAGAGCGCGTAACTTTTGTGGATTTGGCTTTGGTCTGTCTCTGTTGTTTTCTGCTTTCGGACTTAAGCTGTCAGCCGAGTGTATTAGTGCGCGCGCGCGCGTGTGTGTGTGTGTGTTTGCGGTTTGGCTTTTGTGGCCAAGGCTTAAGACCCGCTCGCTTCCATCCGCTCACACCAACACAGGGTGTACCCCCCTCACCACCAACAAAGCTCACTAATCCGCAACTAGTGAAGAAATCTGTTGAGAAATTCTACTTAATCCCGGCCAGAGTTCAGAGATGTTCGGGGAACGGGCGAACGGGAGCGACAAAAGGCTTGAAAGTAATGGTGAAGAGGGCAGGGGCAGGGGCAGCGGCAGCGGCAGGAGAATTATAATGGCACGAAGCAAATCCCTCTTCAAATTAAGCTCCTTGCCAGCATCGCGTATCGACGTCTTACACACTTCCATCCATTCGATTCCATTCCCTGCTCCCACCCTGCCCTGCCCAGTCCTTGCATGCCCTGCGCTGACACTCCGTTCCTTTCAGGGCGAGCTGAGGCTACGCTTAATGCAAATACAATGCTACGCGCTCACCGCAGCCGGATCAAATTTCATCCTCCTTCAGCATCGGCATCGGCATCGGCAATGGAACCGAATAAAACCCCCACCAGCTCTCCCTCAGCTCACAGTGCCAGGCAGACAAAGCCCAAATGCCAAAATACCAATGCGATATGCCGCCGCATCGCCGTCGACATCCTTTCTGCCTCCTGAGCAGAACATCGGCGTCGTCGTCACTGTCGTCGTCTGTGGGCCACTAATAAACCAAGGAGTTCACCCGCCACCCTACCCTGCCGTCTTCTGCCATTGAAAAGCCGCTCATCTGGCAGCTCCTTCAGCCTCGTCTCCACCTCCACCTCCACCTCCAGCTCGAGGTCCAGGTCCATAGTCTTTTCCCCCCACTTGAGCAGTTCATTGGCAGCGGATTAAGCCGCCGCGCACTCGCAGAGCCAGCAGCAGATACTCTTACAAAAGACTGGGCGGAGGGAAGGGGAAGAGAGCCTTTGCAGTTGGATCGATTTAAAATGCTACGGCGGGAGGAAAAATAAAACAAGCGAGAGGCGAGGAGAAAAAATCGGTTGAGGGTATTAATAAGACAACGGAACGGAACGGAATGGACTGGTGGGGCGGAGGGTGAGGGCGGTCCGGGGTTGAAGGGTAATATGCATAAGCACCATTAACTTGTACTTAAAACTGTGGCAGGTGGCTGAGCTGGGGGCGGGGTGGGGAAGGAGAAGGGACACACTCATTCGTGCTGCATGAAACTTAATTCACTGCGAGCGTCTTCAAGCGGATTATATTAATCAATGCCGTGATATATACTCAGACACACACACACACACACACAACCATACATGTACATATAAATATTCAGAGCTGCGCTCCTTTCTTCCGTTGCTTCCTCTTCCTCGTTCGCCTTCGATTTGGCTTTAAGCTGGCGGCCACCAGGCGTATACGTATTGGGTTTCCTCCACAAAATTACCATCTTGAACTGGCTCACAGAACTAAGCCATGAGAAAAAGGGTGCATTTCAAATGCCAGCTGTGGGCTGGTTGTGTGGGGGGCCACAGCAAAGACACAAACAGAGATATAATTTGTTCAAAGAAATAATCACACATTTTATCGGCATATTGTAGATACACACATACCTATGATTATATTATTTATTAATGGTCCAATGAGTGTGGCAAAAGATGGTTATGGGGCTGTTCCATTGGTGCACCTATTATGAGTAAAGCATATTCGATTTTAATCAGCAGTTTCTCAGCTCATTTTCAATATTTGTTTTGTCTAATTGAAACTCTATGTTTGTGTTTTGAATTTATATTCAATAGAACATGTACAAACATTCATCAGATGATGAAGGAGGGTATCCGCAGTGCCTTACCTGTGCTCTGTTTAAACCTTGCTCGAGTTCGTTTTGCCAGCTTTAATTGAATCAATGGCACAGATCGCATGTTGTGCTCCTTTTGCCGCAGAGCCAGAACCAGTGCCAGGCCAGAGCCAGGCCAGAGCCAGGGAGTGACTTTGTTTGGCTTTAAGCAGGAAGATTTAAACGTAATGCTAGCCGACCCTCTCGTCTGCATATTTCTGCCCAACATGCATGCATATACATAAACATAAGCATATATGTACGTACGAGTATATGCCTATAATTCAGTCACACAGTCAAAGCGTCTTAAGCGCTAAGTAGAAGCAACGTAAATAAGTAATATTGATAACTAAAGTGATTAAGGTTGCCTTTGCCATTGTCTGCCTCTGCCTCTGACTCAGTCTCTGTGTGTGGCAAAGTCTGCTGGAACCTGGAACCTGGAACCTGAGTAGGTCTCGCAAAGACTCACCCGTCCGTCCGTCCGTTCATCCGGGGCAGTGGGTGTGGGTGGCCCGACTGGCCCGCATGCCGACTCTTGGCCAATTCAAAATGATTGAAACAAATGCAGCCGCTTCTGCAGCTCTCATGGTTTTTGAGCATAGTTTTACTTGGGGAACAGTCAATGACATTTTCTTTTTATTCTCCACATTGCGGCTGGTGATTAGGTTTGGTTCAACGGTTTCAGCTTGATTTTTGGCCAGCCAGAGAGAAAGCCAGCGGCCAGGGGAACGCTCTCCCAAGTCTATCTCGTCTGGTTTTGTTTGCAGACATTATCGACATTTAAATCCCTTATTTGTGTCTGGCTCGTCGTCGAGTTCGTCGTGTCCCCTCGCCATGTCTTGTCGGAGGAGCACTTGATTGAATTTGACAAATTGAAAATCCCTTTTGCGGCGAGTGTGCCACACATGGCTGCCTTATCCTGCAGCTCATAATTTTAATCCCTTTTCACAAAAATATATGCTTATTTGCATTTGTGGCATGTCAGACTCCTGCTTCCATAAAGTCTTAAGGCTAATTGCATCCCTGTTCGAGGCAGCATTCTTTGCGCCTTAATTATTCACTTCTTGAACTCTATTTAATCCAAATTTGAAGGCTACTTCATGGCATTCCCACTTCGATTGCATAATTTTGCATTTTATTTGCTCTGTCTCCACTCTAACCAACACTCGCCGGAGAGTCATTTGGCCGAAAAATACACATCATAATCCTTTTGTAAGGATTTGTGCCCGTCCGGCCCCTTCCCACCTCTCCTGGGCATTCAATTATCGTTTGGCACGCAGTTGTCCATTGTCTCAGGGTGCCTGTCCGCAAGTTAGGAAAACTAATGAAGTGCTGCATTTCCTTGAGCAGCCTGCTAATGCCACTAGAGTCCTTTTCTTGGCCTTCTACAGCTTCTCCCGCTACAGCTTTTCCTTTACCCTCTGCCTCTGGCTTGGACTCATGGACTCATGGACTCATGGACTCTTGAACTCTCTTCAGCCACTTGGCCGCATGTATAAGCATGTTTTCTGGTTTGGTTCACAGACAAAGCTTAGAACCACTTAAGAAAATCCATTCACAACCTGAAACTAACTAGGACTCTAGTCCTGTGTCCTTCTCTCCGGATGTACACATATACATATAGGTGTGCTGTTGTGTGTGTGGGTGAGTCCTGCAAAGATTGTCGAACTCCGTGTCCCTCCGTGTCTGAGGTTTGACCACCTTCGTTTCGTTTTTCGTTCTGCCAAAAGAAAACTCACCTGATGATGGTCCCAAATCAACATATGAAGCCAGCAACAAAAGGGATTAAGTCTAAGACACACACACACACACACACACACACACACACACACACACACACACATGAGAGCACGAAGGACATCACAGACACACATACACTAACAGATGCTCCTGCTTCTACTCCTGCATAGTTTTACATGTCTAAGGACAAAAAATGAATTTATTACGCAACAAAAACCAAACTTGAGACAATTCCAAAGCCTAACCCAAGAGGCCGATGCCAATTTAGCAGCTGAGCAGCAGCCCGAAAGGAAAAGCGAGTAAGGGCACCAGGGAGTGATGGGTTGGGTAAAGGATTCAAATAAATTACCGCTACGGGCCATACTTATTTCATTAGGATTATTTTTGAGTAACATTTACGGACCTCCCACCTACGCTCTCCACCTCCACCTCCACCTTAGCACTCCAATGGCAGTTTCGTTTGGGGCAGGTGGAGAAGAGTTTGACAGCAAGAGAATTCCTTGATTTCCGGCCATATCCGACTGCACCGTTTTCGAATTGGTCTTCTAATGCCGCTAATGAGGCTGAGGGATACGAAATGGGGCTGAGGAATGGCGGGAGGCCGCTTTAAACGCGAACAGCAAACGATAAAAAGAAAGAAAATGCCTCGCGGCATTAATTATAATCCGCTTAAAAGTTGCAACATGTTTCTCCAGTCCCTCTAAAGCCCTATTGAAAAACCCAAATACAAATGCAAATACGACAATAAAAATACAAAAAATATAAAACAAATCTAAGACTCAACGAAGGGGCGGTTCTTCTTCGACTGAACTGCAAGAGTGCAGAATATTCGCATATGGACAAGTGGAACTCAAAGTGCTGAAGAGCATTGACTTTGATTCCGAACAGAAAAGAGCAGCATACAAATTTGGGGTGAAAGATCATTCAAAAGAACTCAACTAAAGTCAAGTTTTGTGTGCCAGCAATGTATGTATAATCCATTCAGCTGGAAGGAAAGGGAAGCTGTGATGTAAAGAATAGGAACTTGACTCATTGAAGGCCGATTGAGAATGGTGACAAATAATGCCAAAGCTTAAGAACTATAGAAACGAGTCCTTTCATTATTAAATCGGAAAAGGGGGAAGACATCTTGAGCTTGTCCGTGGAGGGTGAGCAACGGCGGGGGCTATTTGAACCAGAGTTTATAATATTATTTATAGAGAATTAGTGTAAGTTCTGAAATTATTACATGGAAGAATTAATTTACCAGCTTTAGCATTATCAAACACATTGGCAACTCCTTTCGTTTCCCTGGGTATTCCATTGTGCCATAAACGAACTCTGATTGTTATTTCTGCTGTCGCCTCTTTGTTGGTCTTATTCCTGCGGCAAGGACCGAAGGACCTCAGGCAGGAGACAAGTCGATTTTCATTTTATTGTGCTGCTTAATATGTTTTTCTTTTGTAAATGCAAGGGCCAAGTGCGGAGGCGGGGACTTGCGCCGGGGCAAGTGCAAGGACTAAGACAAGGATATGCTGGGTGCAAAGGTGTGAGATGCCAGCCAAGCATAAGGCTCCTGTGTGTTCTCTGTATGTGTATGTGTATGTGTATGTGTATGTGTATGTGTGTGCGTGTCCGGGAAAGTTCTTAAGTCGTCCCAAATGCGGCTGAAGCTGCAAAGAGAGAAAAGGAAAGACAGGAGGCTGAAGCAAGCTGAAGGAAGCATTATAAATTAAAATGCACACATTAAAAATTCGACTAAAAAGAGTTTGCAATTAAGTAGGACTTAAGTTAAAGTGTAAATAAAAATCCACACACACAGGCAGACGCGCTCCGAGGATTTCTTGAGGAGACGAGGGAAAAGGATATGGAAATTTGTTTTGCCGGCGCGAAGTGAATGGGAAAACTTGTGGCAATTTCCTTAAGACTATTGCTTAATTTCCGGTCACTCTTCCTTTCACAAAACACACACACGTGGACACACCACAGCACCCCACCCCACACACATACACATGAGCAGAAGCCTACTTAAGACCCTTGAAATCCTTGAGATTTTTTGCACTGGTCAAGCAATGATAAGCAAATTTCCCAACAGTTCACTTGGCTTAAGACGCACCCTTCTGCCCCTGCCCCTGCCCCTGCCCCCGCCCCTTCTGCACTGCAGGAAAGGAAGGAAGCAACCCTTTCTTCCAGCCAGTTGGTCACGTGTCCTTTCTGGTTATTAAAACTTTTGCTCTGTTGAAATTTTAATTTCCCTAAATACCCAAATCACTCAAACTGATTTTAATAACTAAATTATGAACCTTTGCCGCCTATAAATAAACAATCACACAATTTATTCCTCCATCGAAAAAGTTAAGGAAAAGACTACAAGTATTTGCTAGAAGGATGCTCAATAATCCTCTTGCAGTCACCTAAATAGCCAGGAATTCTCGATTCTCCATTGTCCAGCTACGAGTGTGTGCGAGTGTGTGTGTGTGTGTTGTGCTTCGAAGGATTAAATCGTTTTGATGTCCTTGCGTCAGGCAATTTATAATTATTTGTTTGCCCCGGCCGGCCTCTGAGTTCAGCCAATTGGTCAATTTCTTAGAAGAAAGTCGAGTGGATGAAACTTTTGCATCTCTCTCTGCCCAGCACTGTCCCGTCCCGCACCTTCATGCACATGAGATGTTTCCAGAAAGTTTTCTAACAGATTATAAGTCTTCAACACAGTGGAGTGAATAGAGAGAAAGAGAATCTGAAGAGTGGGAGTGGGAGTGGAGTGCTCCCGGCATTTACCTTCGTTTCCGTTTTCCTTGAGCTGGGAATTTTCCAATTTCAGTTGATTGCGATGACTTGATTATTTCTGATTTTGCTGCTGCTGCAGCTCCTACTGCTGCTGCTGCTGCTGTGACGGCTACTACCGTGGATGCAGGTTAATAAATCTGAAGCCGCATGCCGTGAAAAAGGACTTAGCAGGCGGGGGGGAGGGGAGGTGAGGCGGGATAACATCTTAGCCCTGGAATGTAGAGTTCATTTACAAATCGTTCGCCAGCTTAAGTAGCGTGGGGCAGGGAGGAAGTCACCGCGACTGGCAGGCTGTCTGCTACGCCAAGATTTAATGCCCTCAAACGGCTCTTATTTTTTCATTCCCCCCATTTAATTCAATTTGTTTTGGCCCTGGCTGTCTCGATTACATTTTTTGTGCTCCTTCGCTGCTGCCACTGATAATGCTAATAAGGATAAGCCCTGTCTGCCAGCGTTGGCCCGGGTGACTTAAAGCTGGCCCTGGTGCCGGTGCCAGTGCCACTGCCGGGTCCTGTTCCCGGATTGTCGTTGAAGCCAGAGGCGGAATGTTACAACAATTAGTGGGTGCTCTATGGTTGGCTTTGGGCTCCCCACCAACGAGCACTCTGCCATGCACCACACAGACACACACACACACACACACACACACATGCAGGTGCATGGTGCATGGAATCCGCTTTTGTTTCAGCCCCATCAAATCATGGCTCCATGGATAATGGATTTAATGAGTTTATTATTCGGTCGTGTCGGCCAGCCAGCAGTCAGTGGCCCAGCCAGGATAGGCTCCGGATGGGATAGGCCTAGACTGCTGCCCACTAACGCCCTTCTGGCCAGGGGATGGTTACGGGTACGGGTACGGGTACGGGGACTGCATAATTCCAAAGCCAATAACGGGCAGAGGTGAGGAGAAGGCAATGCATTTGTCGGGGCCAAAACATTGAACGGGCGATTTCGAGAAATTATGAATTTTATGCGAATTTAGAGCGAATCAAGGACTGTGCTGTTAGTATGATGGATAGATGGATAGAAACATTCGATTATGGCCGCTTGGAACATCATTCTGAATATCCCAACAAGGTTGGACCCTTTCAAACCGAAGAAATGTTGGCAACTTCAAACTTTGAACGCGCAGGGAATGGGCACGGACATCGGTGGAGGCATTATAGTTGAATTCTTTATTCCCTTTTCAACTCAGCTGCACGTTACGCTTCCTATACACACACACGCACACTCGAACACACAATTGATGTATGCATTTATTTTTAATGCCAATGGCCCGCAATGAGGTTTTCATGGCAATTAAAAGATTTGCATGGCCCACACCCGGAACAAGCCCACACCGCCTGTATGTGGCATGAAAATCGCACGTAATTGGGCTGAACACTTTCGGTTGGTGGCCATGACCATGTCCATTTGCCCCCGTTGCCCCCACCAGGGGGGGGGGGGAGGGGAAACTGCCACGGGAAACGCTCGGAGCTGTCGGTCGCCAGCAAATGCCAATCGTTCGCCAATCTCTGGCTGCTTACAATTTTTATAATTGGAATAATTAATAATACCATTATGTTGGTCGAACCTGGGGCGTTAAGCCTATTTAGTGTGTGCTCTGCCCACCCCTTCCACCCCCTGGGACACCCTCTACAGCCACTGCTTCGTAGTGGCACTGCGAAAATTTTGTAAGTTCTATTCTCTGAATTTGGACACAACAAAAAATAAAACTGGTAAGCCTTTCATAATTGTTTGGCAGGAGTAGAAGCAGGAACAGCAGCAGGAGCGGGGGCAGAGGCAGGGCGAGCTTTTGTTTTCAATGGAAAATCATTTGAAATGATTTGAAAAGTTTTGTAAAAATTAATGTTTGGAAAATGTGGGAGAAAATTAATTTTGAAGTCATCATTAATGATGACGATGTGCTCTCTCAATTTTTGCATAAACATCAAATAACCCCACACCGCCAACGAAATTTGTTTTTAAGCGGCTAAAACCATTTGCGGCTAACCAAAACATGCAATAATTTATGTAAATAATATGTAAATACTGCACCACATATTGAATTTGTATTAGTTGCTTATTTTAATTTGTTTTGTCGATGGTTTTGCACTCGGAACTAGACTGAACTAAACCGATTATAAGCACTTCTAACCAGTGGCGACCACTCTCCGCTTCTCTCGTCTACAGCCAAATCACTTCCACTCCACTGTGTAGTGGAGTCGGTGCATTCGCTGCACGCCTCCCTCACCATCGACAGCCGACAGCCGTGGAAGCGGCGGCCCAATATCGAGACAGACAGCTACGTGATCATAGCAGCGGCCACGCCCTGGAGCGAAATTGTCCAGACCGCCCTGCAGCGGCTTGGCTACTCGCAGGAGGTGGCCAACACGGCCAGAGGTGGGTACTGCAGAAGCGCCTCCCCCCTGGATAACTCCCTTAATAAACAGCAAAAATTATCCATACTCCTTTGCAGGCTCCCTGATCATCAAGCACTGGAAGCCCATTCCTCTGGAGCAGATATCGGACAACCCGGCTGTGCCGGTGAGCGATATTGTGGGGGAGCTCACCTCCGTGATCACCTTGCGCATCGTGATTCTGCGGCCCAAGACATCGCCCTTTGGCGAGATCAAGGACAAGCTGCTAAAGCTACTCGTGCTGCAGTCCCACGCGGTGCTCCGTTCCACAGGCTGTCCCCTGGATGAGGTAAGTTCTCCGGCAGACTATGTAAGACTCAAAAAACCCATCCCATTCCTGGTAACGCAACCAATTAGACATTCACTTTGAACTTTCACTCGAAATTCTGCACTAAGACGACAAAATTCTATAATGATTCATAAGCGGTTTATGCATAGCCTCTCCCCACTTCCCACTCCACACTCTCCACCTCTCTCTGATCCCTTCTTGGAGTTGCTAAAACTTGCCGAAAAATGTCTCTGTAGCTGGATGACTGGCTGAGAGGACAGGGGTAAAAGCTGCCGCTAATTTGCGTGATGTGAGCCTTGAACACACACACGCACACACGGCAAGTTTTGCATGTCCTGAAAATATGAAAATGTTTGAAAATGTTCTGATAATGACTACAAAGAAATTTTGTTAAGCCGAGTTCATTTATTTGGTTCACTTAACTAATCCTTTTTCGAAATAGTTTTCATTTTTAATCAGCTTTGCGAACGTCTCCAAGCATGCAAGTGCGTGTGTGTGTGTGTGTTTGTGTGTGTGTGTGTATCCCTATTGAAATCGGATTAGAAGGCTTAGTTTAAATTCCTTCCCTGGGTATCGGGCAGAAGGAGCCTGGCAGAAGCCACAGCCCTCATAATGCTGCACTCACATGACCCACATTGATAGATAGATATCGGTGCAGGGTGCTGCCATAAATCATTCGTTAGTTGAGGGAACAGCGCACTATCATCGGTCGCTGGAACAACACAAAATCACGGCCAGAAATACCCTTCAATTGATATTGCGACTGCTTTTATTGGCCTGCCTGATTAATATTAGCAAAGCAAAGCACGGGCCGAAGGCAGTGCCCCCCTCCTCCTAATCACATGATAAGCATTTACCATAATTTCCAGCCAACTCCGTGTGTGTTGTCTGATAGTTCTTCCCAGCCCTGCCGCTCTGCCCCGTTCTCCGAATAGGAGGAGCTTTGCGTGGAACGGCGATAGGAAAATCAATTCAATAATACCCCCACAGACCGTAAGAAGCGTCAACTCATTTTATTTACAATTAGGTGTCTGCCGCACCCCACCTGCCATATGTATGCCCCTCCACCTCCACCACTGACCCCTCGTGTGTGTGTGTGTATGTGTTTTGAGCAGCTTAAGTGATTTGGGGCGCCTCCTTAGCTGATAGCAGAAGCAGACCCAGAAGCAACCACAAAAAAAGAACCTCGACAGAGACATTATCTATTAGCGTTGGCGCAAGAGACAAGACAAGAGACAAAGCAATATCTATGAGCATTTAATACGCGATACCCTAGAGAAGCCATCACCCACCACATCATCCCCACTCCACCCTTTGGGCAGACCAAGCCAACCCAACCGAACCCAACCCAACCCAACCCATTTCGAATGAGTTTCGATTCTATTTCTGTTTGTTAAATTCAGTTTTAATCGCCATAAGCTGATGTGTCGCTGCCTATCAGGGACTATCTATTTATCGCCTTCGATTCGTTGCGTTGCGTTGCCAGCCAGCCAGCCAGCCAGCCAGCAGAAGACAGGGGTAACCACCACACACACAGTCAGTTAGTCAGTTAATATCAGCAAGAACCCTGGGTGTATATCGTAATAGGCAATTTCGGAGTCGCATTCGCACATTTATGGCTAAGTAAATCCCGGCACTTGAGGCACCGCCATGAGCCATCAGCCATGAGCCATGAGCCATGTGCCACCAAATGCCGGACAGAATTCTGTCTGTGATTTTTATGACTGCCGCTTAGTGGTTGGGGTTGGGTCTTAGTGCAGCTACTGTTGACAGTTGTTCCCTCCATTCCTCCATCCCTCCATCCTAGAGTCCACTACTCCAAGGTTCCATCGACTAATCCCCTGAATTTTGCTTGGTTTTTCTATTTCCCTTATCGATGACAGGTAACCCTGTCGCAGATTTGCCGCAGCTCGCACCAGAACACGTACGCCATGCCCGGCGGGGAGATGTCCGAGGATCTGCGCCGCAAGTTCGATCAGTGGTGGTCCAACCAGCTCTCACCGCAGGCGGCCATGACGCCCAAGATGCTGCCCTTCATGACGGCACCTTCGGCGGTGCCTGTGCCCGTGCCAGGTGACATGGACTTCCCCGTCGGCTCTGCCATGGCAGCAGCGGCGGCGGCAGCGGCTGCTCATGCGGCTGTCGCTGGCGGTGCGGCAGTGAACAATCCCCTAGGATCGATGGGCAGTCGGGAGAGTCTGCTGCTGGCTAACGAGGCGGCTCACCACGCCAGTGGGGGCCAGGCAGCGGCGCCGGGACACCATGGAGGCTTACTGGTGCATCCGATGCACGCCTCCATGCACCACCACCACCACCATCAGCACGGAGCAGCCCACGGGCCGCAGTACCCCAACCAGAAGACACGCATGCGCACCAGCTTCGACCCGGAGATGGAGCTGCCCAAGCTTCAGAAGTGGTTCCAGGAAAACCCCCATCCCTCGCGCCAGCAGATTCAGACCTACGTGGTGCAGCTGAATACCCTGGAGTCACGCCGCGGACGCAAGCCGCTCGACGTCAACAATGTGGTGTACTGGTTCAAGAACGCTCGGGCTGCCCAGAAGCGGGCGGAGATGCGGGGCGGGAGTCTGGGCAGTGCCATGAGCGCACTGGGCCACGCCGCCATGAACGGCTACCTCAGCCAGCACGCCCCTTTGGGCCAAAACTCGAGCAGCAGTGCCGGCAGCCAGCCCATGAGCATGGGGAATCTCTCCATGACGCACGACTATCTGAAGAGTCCGATGAGCCTGAAGTCGGAGGACATAGACACCATGTCGCAGCACTCGGACGAGATGGAGGAGGAGCCGAGCCGACCCAATACGCCCCAGTTGCCGCTCTCACTCACCACCCACGAGCGCAACCGCAGCTCACCGCTAATGGACCAGGACGAGGAGGAGGATGACGATCAGAGGGATCAGCAGCAGCAGCAGCAGCCACAGCGGGCCAAGAGCGCCGGCAGCGATGTGATCAACGGCACCGCTCTGAGAGAGACCGAGGAGGAGCGGCAGGAGAAGGCCAGCGACGTGCTGGAGAACGAGAAGGAGAGCGCACACCATGCCGAGGAGGAGCCCCATCCAGAGGGTGAACCTCTGCCGGATGCCGCCTCCAGTATCATCAACAATAACAACAACAATAACAACAACAACAGCAGCAACAGCAACAACAGCATCTCGCACATCGAGCACGAGGCGGTGAGCTCGACGCCAAAGCGCACCATTCCCAAGGAGGAGGAGGACGACCTTGAAATGGACGATGACGAGGACGACAACGAGAATGACGTGAGTCACCTGGACGAGTTCCGTTCGCCCTCGCCCGACCTCTCTGGCGCCGTGGCGCCGCACAAGGACCAGCTGCCCTTTCCCATGGTGCCCAATTCGATGTTCTCGCAATCCTTCATGTACATGAGCCACTACATCCCGGCCTTTGGGCAGGCGGCCGCCGCCCATCCGCACCACCATGCCGCTGCTGCAGCAGCTGCCGCTGGCATCCAGCCAAACGCCCTGATGGGCGGCGGTGGCGGTCTCAATCTGTCGAGCATCTCGAACGAGGAGCGCCGCAAGCGGAATCGCACCTTCATCGATCCGGTGACGGAGGTGCCCAAGCTGGAGCAGTGGTTCGCCATGAACACGCATCCCTCGCACAATCTGATCCTCAAGTACACGGAGGACCTGAACACCATGCCCTATAGGTGAGTCTCGCTGCCTCCCCTCCCCCCACAGTTGACCCTTTCAGGACCTTAGACTAACTTTATCGTTTCTCCTTTTCTTCTCTGCTCGTTTCAGGCAAAAGTTCCCGCGACTAGAGAGCAAAAATGTGCAGTTCTGGTTCAAGAATCGTCGGGCCAAGTGCAAGCGCCTCAAGATGTCCCTCTACGACAACAACCAGTGCGGACAGTTGGGTGGCCTGAGCTCCTTTGTGCCCAAGTACGAGGAGCGGGATTGAGTCACAAATCAAAAGAACGCGCAGCAGCATCAGCAGCATTTCTTTTTTGTAAATACATGAGGCGCATTTTAGGACTTACATTTATATATAAACAAACTGATACATAATCCCTAGTTTAGTCCACTCTAAGTATTATAGACGAAAGGAACTAACACTAACCCAGTTACGAGTTACCAGTATGCGAAACAGATAGAGAAAATTAGAGAAAATATAACTACATACGAGTATGTGTGTATGTGGCAGTATAACTAATTTATAACCAGATAAACTTCAGTCCTATCAAACATATAATAGCACTCTCCACCACATCTACTTCTACTTCTACTTCTACTTCTATCTATCTTTCTACTTAGTTCGTAGCGATTCGATAGAGAGGGGCAGAGCGGCAGGCCCATTAAGAATAAGCAAACCAAAGAAAGCCAATTTTTGTAGAGAGTCGAGAGTCGTAGTCAAGGATCTGCGATCTGTATATAATGAATGTATTTTATCCTAGATATATTTTCTCTGAGCAATGTGAAGTTTGTTTTGGCTTAGTTGCATTTTTATCTG
Organism: Drosophila guanche; assembly: GCF_900245975.1. Lineage (NCBI taxonomy): Eukaryota > Metazoa > Arthropoda > Insecta > Diptera > Drosophilidae > Drosophila > Drosophila guanche. The sequence continues at coordinate 13,043,662 of NW_022995743.1, read as the reverse complement.
CAGTTTAAGTTTTAGCCTAAGTTTTATCCCTGCCTTATTTGAGTAGCCATTGTCCCTGTCCCTGGCACATCCGCACTTGGATCATCGGCATGTAGTAGCATGTATAACATATGATCCGCTGATTTCAATATATTGGTATCTAATACCGAAGCCCTTCTCCTACTCCCCCCAACAGTTAACCCCTTTCGATTGAAACCTTTGAAACTAAAACCACACTCTGCAACAAATAATAGTGTTGGATGAAATTGTTCCATTAGTTATATAAGTCTTCAGATCAGAATAGAACTATTATAGTAATATTGTAATTTATTGGAAGCATCCACACACCTAGACACACACACACACGCCCACAATCTTACGACAGCGAAAGCCAATAAATACACACAAACAATCACACACATACACACATCTTATATATAATATATAGAAATATATTCCCCAGCAATTATTAAATGATTAAATAAATACAATTTTAAATGTCAAATTTAAACGAAATGAGTTTATGTTTGATGTGGTTAAATGGCTTCAATGGAAATGTTCTCATGGCAAAAGTATTCGGGTATTGTGTCATTGTCAAAGAAATAGCTTGGCATTTGGCTTGAAACGAAGGTTTAGCTTTGGTTGTGAAAGACCTTCAAAAGATTGTATGAGTCGATAGACCTCACTGAAATCAAACACCTTTAAGGATTGGTGCACCTCTAAGAGTTATCGTTTGCATGCATGGCCGTGACAAGAAATATTTGCTCTAGGCCCTCTTTATATTCAAAATTGGATAGTTTCCAGTCCAGCCCCCAAGTCTTGGCGCCCGGGACGAGGGCCACCTTTGCCAGCAAGAAGGGTTGAGGGAGTAGTCAGAAGGAGTCATCGCAGATTCAACTTGTAATCATTCTCAATAAAACATCGATCATATGAAATTGTCTTACAAACAGGAACTTCTACTTGAAATAAGCTTAAATTTGAATCAACTTGTATTGGACACTTTTATGGCCTTGGCAATCATTTCTAAATGCAGAATATGTTGGAAAATATTCCCGTGGACTATTAAATCAGGAACCCCAACGAGTTGACTGATTCGATGAAACAGGAATTACAGCTGCTATTTATGTAGTTCCTTCGGCGAAGCATTTAGCATTTGTTTATTGCATTCACGTGAGATAAAGGAACGGGGAACTCCATTGGAGAGTTCATAAATTGTCGTGGAATGCATTTCCGGGTGCGGTAACTTATTTTGGGGCGAGATCGGTTGCCTCTGGTTCTTTATGTCTAATGTGCTGCAGCAGTCTTAATGTGTTTGGCCATTTTTCAAACGAGCATGTCCCGGTTATGCTTTTCGTACTCCGAGCGAGCCCTTCTTTGCTTTGCTTTATTTCGCTTCTGTCTCTTGGTCTTTTTGTTGTTGTAATTTTTGGTAAGTAACTGATAAGCAAAGGGGAAATAAATATGCATATGTACATGAGAAGCTGAAAAAATGGCAATTTGAGGTGGGGCGGAGCACATTTAGCCTCCTTTCAGTGTGACTTGTGGCACGCGGCGTATGAGTTATCTCCTCGCCTTCTCTCTCTCTCTCTCTCTCTCTCTGTCGTTCCATCTCCCTCTTGCCCACTCGCATCTCTGCCGCAGATATGAAACAATTTATTAGCGCCAAAGTTTACTTATTTTCATTTCTTTATTTCGTTCGCCTTTGTTACATCCCGCAGACATTCGCAGATAGCAGGTTGGGTTGGTCGGCGGGGGCTTGGGCAGGGTGGCAGGACAATGGAGGACAGGGAGGGCGCGGACTGGAGCTCCGTGTGGTTACTAAATCAGCCACATTATTTCTTATTGTAAGTGCATGTGTGGGAGAGTATATGTGTGCATCATTTGTTATCGCAAACTTTTAAATTAAAATTGCGAGAAGGAGTGAACCACATAGAGAAAGTGAGGAGGGGGTGTGCCGGGTCCATGGAGGCGCAATGGCCTCTAAATTTATGGCATCCCTTATGTTGCGAGGTCTTTTTATTTATGTATCTGGCAATAAACCGAGGAACTGTTGCTTCAATAAGGCCACAAAATGGCTGAGAAAATGATAGAGAATGGTTTGTTTGCTTTCTTAGGTACTTGGATGGATCATTTCCTATTAAAAACATTTAATTTCTTAGACAGTTTCTGCTACATTTGCATCAAAGAGCTGAAAGAGCTGCAGTCTCACCACAAAACGATTCAAATCATTCCACCAAAATTCCCAGCTCCAGTGCAGCAGCATAAATATTTATACAAAATGTTTAATTCCATTTTAGACCATACTTACCGCCGTTTGCCTTGGAGGAGAAAACCCGCAGAGTAGAGGAGATGGATGAAATGGAACCGCGTGGCGGATGGGAATGTATGAAAATTTCGCATAACTTTATCCATTAATTAAAATTCCCAGCACCGTTCTGCACCGACCTGTGGTTGGCTCACGAATGAAATTACAGCCACGCCTACTCTGCGAGGTCCTGGGAGGCTACAGCTTTCGAGGGGTTCTAAATGCGAATACACGTAAACAGGCGAAAAAGAAAACATTTACATAACCTAACTACCAGCCAGCCGAGGTACTTGTGGCAGGCTGCCTGCCACAACTTTCCCCGTGGTCCGAGAGCGAAGGTGAGTGTCTGTAAGAGGGAGGAGTGGACCTGGAGTGGCAGCATAAATCTTGCTTTCGAAAACTTTGCCATATCGCCGTAATGATGCCAAATGGGGAATAAATCTGAATAATGCAATCATAATTAAGAGATGCTCCAACAACACGGAAAGACGGAAAAGTATCAGCAGAAACAAGAAAAAATTCAATCGAATTTGATAAAAGATCCACACCGCAAATGGCAGTTGGGGGAGTGGCAGTGGGAGTGGAACCTGTTCCATTAGCAGATTCCATTGGTCCAACCAATTCCCATCAAAGACAAATTTCTTAGCGGCAATTAGAGTCCACGAAAACAAGAACTGGCAGACGAGCTGGCGACTTGCCTGTCCTAGCCAGAAAGGACATCGGCAGAGAGGACACTAGATGGCCAGAGGAGTGCCGGGGGCAGGGACATAAATAGTTTTGCGGCTTTGACTGATATGCGGGGCAATAAAACTAATGAGCGTGCGAGCCAAAATACGAGTAGTAGTAGTTGGCAGTGGTTTTCGGTGGTGGCTTCCCTTTGGCGGGTTGTTTGGTTGCTGTTTCCCCTGAACGGGGGTCCTTGGTCCTTGGTTCTTGGTTTCGGGCACCGGGTACTGACTGGCTGGGTGGTGGCGATTCATTTGCCAAATTGAGTGCGCAAACAAACCATAGCGAAAGTCAAATGAATATAGCGCAAGTCCAATTAAATGGTCATAAGTAATAATAATTCCGCTTTGATTTGTGACATTCACTGTGCAAAGACCGCAGCGGCGTAAGGTCTGCTGGAGGGGTGGCTCTCTGCCCTGCCAGACATCTTTATTTTGCACTCGGGAAAATTACTTCATTACAATCTCGGTTGGCAAAATAGCAGGAAAAGGAACTCTGCTGGCGGAGAGAGACAGGTAATCAATTCAAGTATGCTACTCATTATGTGGTTTAGTTCAATTCGGAAAGAGTCACAGCTGAGATTAGAGGAGCATCGGATTCGATGCTTCCTCCTTCCATCCCCCTCTTTATTGCTTGGATTGTTCATTTTGACTTGGTTATCCCTAGGTAAGATGGCCAATTAAAAGGCAATTCGTTAGTGAAACTTATCTCTACTCGGACATACAAAGATACATAGTTTCAGTGTCCATTCCCGTCCCCATCGCCCTGTTGAGCTCATTAAACCTTTTTGGGAAAGGACCGACGACCGACGACCGACGACCGAGAACCATCAAATGATAATAATTCTTGCCGGCCCAAGCCGGAGTGTGCCTCTCCGCAGCTCTCTGGCTCGGACTGGGGCATGGCTTACCGAAGTAAAGGCAAACCCCTTAGCCCATCCTGCCAGACCCACAAACCGTTCCATGTTAAGATATTGTATAAGAATATGACAAGGAGGGCTTAACTGGAGAGAGCCAGCTGACACGCACGCGTCCAGACACGGCGGAGGGGGCGGTGGGGCAATAGTGGAGGCCAGGAAAGGACAGGACAGGACAGGACAGGGCAGGGCAGGGCAATGGCATGCATACCCTCACATCCTTCCGAGGCTGCCTTGCCTGCATTGGGCGATTATTATTTATTTTCCTTAATTACGTCTTAGCATCCTCGCTCTAAGGCGGGACAAGCACCTGCCTGGGAGGAGGAGGGTGGAGAGAGATGCTCATGCTCATGCCCCTGCCTATGTCGTGGCTCATGTGCTGTCCTCGTCCTGGCTGAAGAAGTATTTTCGTGGAAAATTGTGCGTCTTCCCCCAAAGACAAGTGTGAATGTGTGTGTGGGTGTGTGTGTGGGTGTGTGTGTGTTGTGAGAGTCTCGCACATGCTACCGCTCTAAGCCTTCCCTTGTCTTGTCTTTTGGGGCACCTTATCCTGCATGCTGCATGCCGCCTGGCCTGCCCTCATCCTGCCACTCACACCCCGCTGTCAACTGTCGTTTGTCTTGGGCGCGTAATAAAAAGACTTAACAACGCGAGTTGTTTAATTATTATTTATGACACTCCTCTGCCGGCTCTTGCTGGCCAGATTATTGCCCCGAAAAAATGGCTGTTCCTGCTCCTGGCGATGCCATCGTGTAGAGATTCGGAGAGAAGCTAGCTTTTTGGCTGCCTTGATTTACTGTCTTGGCTGTGGCGTCGTCCGGGGTATGGATACAGGGCAAGGACTGGCGCATAACGCGGTTGCGACTATTTAAATCAATTGCAGATTTCATTCACTTTCCATTCCAAGTCCAAGTCCAGGTCCAATCCCAATTCATTTTCATAAAATCCAAGAAAACTTTTGCCTTTGCTCTGCCTCTTTGCATCCGTAATTTACGATGATAATTATGGCAACTGCGAATGACCCCCCAGGGAGGCTAAGCCAAGGCCGACCGGCCAGGCACTGTGCACTGGCCGGATGGAAAAATGTAAAAATGATAATCCCATTGTCAGGCGATAATTCAAAACGTTCCATTCCGTGCCTTGGCGGGGCAGTCGTCGACCAGGGATCAACAACTAAAAGGTAAGAAATATTCTAATAAATATTCCTTTAGCTTTATGTAAGCTTTTTCCTTTCCATGAAGTAGCCGATACCAGTATGTGTGCGTGTATATCTGTGTAAGCTGAGTCAATGTGTGTGTGTGTGTCAGAGTCTTAGCTCTGGGCATGAATTATGTTCTTAATTGGAAACGCTTGGCGCCAAAACACTTTGTGCCGATGCCAAAAAAGATTTGCTCATTAAACCGCCAAAGGACTTTTTGTCCCACTTGGCTCCATCGCTCCTGCTTCTGCTTCCGCTCCTACTCCTGCTACAGCATCATCTCCTTGGCTGTCTCCTGGCTGGTGGTACGCCGCAGGTATAAATTTCATAAAACTAATACGAATTGATTTATGGCTTTCTTTGCTCGGCCTGGCGAAAGGCTTGCTTTTTATGCCTCCGCAGCAGCTCCAGTGCCTGCTCCTGGCTCCGAGTCCTTCTAAATTCCATTCCAGCCTGGCTGCTTAAATCTGCCCCAACCCCCGAGGAGATGGTGGCATGGAGTAGCAGGAGCTGCTATCAGTAGCTGGCATTTGCTCTAGACTTGGTCTTTGTCTAAATCTTTTCCAGGTTGTCAGAACAAGAAAGTTTTATTCCCCCTCTCTGTCCAAAAGGGGTGCGTGCCAAGGGGGTGGTTTCGGTGGTTTCATTCGGCGCGTCTTAAGCTTATAATTCATAAAGCATTTAAGTGGACAAAAATCGAAATTTATTGCTATTCAAGATATTTGGCCAGAGAGCAGAACAGAGTAGAAATGCTCGCTTTGATTCAAGCGGAATCGGGAGAATTCCAGGTATTAGGCGGGAATGTTTCGTTCCGTACCCCCAGCACAGCACATCCCCACCCTTTTTCGAGCATAAATGAATAATAATAAATATAATTGTATAAGGACATGCCCAGCTATGGCTCAGGGAGTATGCAAATTGAAGGCTCGTCTTTATCGCCCCCTCCCCACCACCCATTTTCGAGCAATTTATGTTTTTTCGTGTATCAAAAATATTACTCTCTCTCTCTCTCTCTCTGTGACGTATCGTTCTGCAGATAGAAGCAAATTGTTTTCCATCCCAAGCCCCCGACATGGGCTGACAATAAAAAAAATCAACCGTATTCAGAGGGCGTTAGGGCATAAAAATATAATCAAAGTCCGGAACTAGGTCGTTTATGTGGCGAGAGTGTGTGTGGAGACATTTCTCTGATGAGACCGATTAGAAGGAGTCATAATGGAAGTGCTCAGGCTCCAGCTCTGTCGGGATATCTTTATGACATCTGAGGAAATGCTAAGCCAGCAAGATGCCAATGTCGCTGTCCCTGTTGCCTGTCCCTGTCCATTTCCTGGTCTCCTTCTCCGCTGCTGCTTCTATTCCGTCCCCCACCTGAGAAGAGCACCAAAGAATTTCGCATTTTCCTTTATCAGTTTCCACTTTCGGATGCCTCTGGCAGATGTACAGATGGACAGCTGGGTGGATGGACCGGAGAGAGTCTGTAACTGTGTCTCCAGCTGGGATGGGACAGTGGGTGGGACGAGGTGGAGGTGGAGCGCTTATCTCGCGGCCACCGCAGCTGTCATTCAACTGAACTTAAACTTTGACTGCACTCCGGGTGGTGTGGCAGGGCCAGGTCGGACTAAGTGCCGCGAAAATAAATAAAAAGCACTTCTTTTCTTATTAAAAAATCGCCTGAAATAGCCCAATAAAACGGAGCAAGCTCTAAGGCTAGAAGAGGCTGCTGGAAGGTTTCCCCAGTCCGCAGTCAGCCCCAGATTAGACGAGAGAGGAAATTCAAAATCAAAATCAAAATCAATCCATTAACAAAAGCACACAGAGGACCGCGGAGGCTGGCTCTGTGGACCGTGCGGCATTAACTTGTGATTTCAACTGTGCGAATTCCCAACGCCAGCGATGACTTTGCATCGCGGCGGCCGCTAATTATCCCATGCAAAGAAGGGGCATGTGGCATGCGCCATGTGGCTGGAGCAGGACAAAAGGCAAAGTCGCGCCAACAAAGCCGTTGCGCTTCATTAAAACGGCAAGGACGCGGCCGTGGCCAGAGCTACAGCCGTAAAGTGGGCGTGAGGGATGCGCGGGATGCGCTGCTCATTATCTGTGCAGTTATCCGCTGTCGCGTTGCGTGTGGCAACAGAATTTATAATGTGCCCCGACAATCGCTCTCCGATGCTTGTCGCATTCAATAGTGGAAATTGTTGTGGAAAAATCAGCGAAAACACCCAGCGACTGGAGTGGTGTTCTGTTGGGTGGAGGATGGGTGCGGGGACTTGTATTCTGGCAAGCTTATCAGCCTTGGCATTACGCTGACTTCTGCATTCAACTTCGACGACTTTGTCTGCCCCCATCCCATCATTTCGAACAGCATCAACTTATTTTTATTCGGATAGTCGCTAAGCATTTAAAATCGAACTCTCTTTGATACCCTAGTCCTAGTCCTCGCAAGGAGTAGATGTCTTATGGGAATCCATGCAGATGTATTTAATTAGCTTTTACTCTATGATTCCGCGTTTGATTACAAACGAATCATCTTGGCTGCTGATTACAATATTAAGATGATTCAACTATTGAAAATAGCCGATCCCAGAGTGGAAATTGTAAAACAAAAGAGGGGTTGCTTACATCTGGACATTAACTTCATAATACTTGACTTAAATAAACATTTATATTTAATTTAACATTTAGTTTTTGCATATTTAAGATTCATGCAGGATCTCCAGCAGCCGTAAGAGCATACAAACTCAGAAGGGTTTGGTTTTATCTGGCTTTACACTTTACTTTTACCTTGCCGCAAAAATATGTTTCTGTCAACACGTCAGTTCCGAATGCATGTTGTTGTTGTTGCCGACTCCTCTGCTTTTCAGATTGAAATGGAATGGGCTGGCTCGGAGTTCCGTTCGTGTTATTTTTCATTTCGCATTGCATCTTTATCGCGCTGTCGTTGGTGTCGTTTCTGTTTTCCTCACGCTTCATTACAATACGAGAAAATCCGGTTAGAGGTGTCTGGAGGTCGCCTCCATTCTCCGGCCGGGATGCGCCCGCGGGTGTGGGTAATTTTAATGCTCTATCAGGCGGAGTCGAAGCCATTTGTGCCCGCAGTCTCGAGCTGTTTTTGAGCAGCTGTTGCAGTTGCACTTCAAGTTGATTCACTCTTAAACGACTCCATTTGCGGCAATCCCAGACAGACATCCAGCGATGATTTGTTGACATTTTCTAAAAGAGGAAAAGAGCAAAGGAGCTTGGGACATTTTTGAAAAACTGTTTCAATGCATGTAACGGTTTCCGATCTTTTTCTCGCCCTAACCAACACTTTTTGCTGATGGGGAAAAATACTTTTTTGGTTTCAGCTTTTGCCTCAGCTTTTGCTTATCAGCGCGGGCTATCTTATCAGTAGTCCAAGGGGAAGCCGAGGCAGTCAGTCGGTCCCCATAGCCAGCAGGTGAGTAATTTTCCTCACTTTGCCAGTATTAGACACAGTGCGCGCAGCTCACTTGCAAATCGAAGGAAAATTCATTACAAATTCCCCAAATAATTCGAGGGCAAAGTGTAAAATGCTGAGGGCGTGGCTGGCACGGCAGTCAATGGCAGTCAAACACTAGAATCGTCGAGCCCACTATTAAGCCGAGACAACAGGAAACTCCGCATCCTCTCTTATTTTCGATTCGATTCGATTCGTTATTATTCATTTGTGTTGCTCTAGTTTTGCGTCTCCGCTGCGAGGCCGATAAGATAACGCGCGTGGAGTGCACCGCGAAGAGGAAATAACCCCAAACGAAATCCACAGGTGAATAAATCGTGAGAGTCGGACCTCACAGTGACGTCACACAAATGCCTTACAAATCGTCGCAAAAAGCATTTTTCATACGAACATTGTCCGCTGATAAGAGTGCGATGGAAATGCATGCGCAATAAAATCAGGAAGACCTCACCAAAACACTCTCTCTCTCTCTTGCAGGTATGGGAATAAGCCTGCAGTTGGTCCTGCTGCAGCTGGTGTCGCTCCTAGCCAGCACCTTGGCCGTGTCCTGCCCCTGGCCATGCCGCTGCACCTGGGTTGTGGACACTCTGTATGCGGATTGCTCGCGAAGGGGCCTGCAGACGTACCCGGACTTTGACGGTGTGCCCGTGGAGCACTTGTATCTGTCGGGAAACCAGTTCAGCCAGTTCCCCACACAGTACGCGGACACGGACTCCCTGATCTACCTGGATCTGTCCAACAACCAGATCTCCGCTCTCGATGGCAAAGCCCTTATCGGTTTCACCTCGCTGAGAACTCTGCTTCTGGCAAACAACTCCATCGCGAGATGGATAGACCTGAGCCCCAGTGAGGCCTTCAAGTACGCGCCCAGTCTGAAGAGGCTAAGCCTGAGCGGGAATCATTTGGGAAGTTTCGGCAGCGAGGAGATGTACCAGCAGCTGAACAGCCAGTCGCTCACGGAACTGGAGATGTCCTCGTGTGGCATATCCTCCCTGGGAGGCGACCAGCTGGTCAACCAACTCCCCAATCTGGAACGCCTGACTCTGTCCAACAACAAGCTGGTCCAGTTGGCGGCACTTCCTTCGCGTAGCCTGAGGACGCTCGACCTGAGCAACTGCAGCATTCAGCGTCTGTCCAGCCCCTTCCTCGATGCCCTGCCCAATTTGGAGGCCCTAAACCTATCGAGAAACACGCAACTGCAGTTCGGCGTCCTTGACGAAGACCTCATTTGGGCCTATGAGTTGCGACGACTTGATGTCTCCTACTGCAACCTCGATCAGATCGATCTCAGCGGTCTGCCGGTGCTCGCGGAGGTGCGACTGCGGGGCAATCTTCTGCGCATTGTGGATGCCGAAACGTTTGCCAACAACACCATGCTGGAGGTGCTCGATCTCTCGGAGAATGTTCTGCGCCTTATTGGGCAGGATGCCTTCAGCAACTTGCGGCGCCTGAAGGAGTTGAATTTGGCCTTCAATGAGATAGCCCGCCTCGACCGCAACTTCGTACGCAACAACGATGTGCTCGTGGAGCTGAACCTCAGCCGGAATGTTCTGCCAAAGCTGACCAGGATTGTGTCCAACTCCTTGCGCACCATTAACATGAGCTGGTGCGAAATCACCTCCATTGAGAGCTCCTCCCTGTCCAGTCTCTCGGCCATACAGAGGCTAGACTTGTCCAACAATCTGATCAGTGACATTCCCAGCAACATGAGATCGGCCACACTGCAGCAGCTGAACCTGGCCAACTGCAGGTGAGTGCCATCTCTCCCTGTTGATTATAATTGTGGCAATATTCAATGGAAATCCTTTTAGACTCTCTACAGTACGAAACAATACCTTCAGGGAGTTCCCTGAACTGGCAGATCTCCACCTGAATGGTAACCGACTGACCAGTCCCATTCCTCCATTATATTTCCGCGGCAACAAGTTCCTGGATCAGCTCTGGCTCGGTGACAATCCCTGGATTTGTGATTGCCATAATGAATTGTTTGTGGAGTTTTACGACTTTCTGACGGCCAAACCACCTAAGGTAGGTTTGAGCCACCATCTGTGGGACTTCGATTGATAAAACTCTGTTATTAATTAGATCAAGGATAAGAATCACCTGCGCTGCGCAGCTCCAGCAATTTTCTATGGCAAACTGTGGGAGTATGCCTGCTCGGATGTGTGGTTGGTGATTGCCAGGAGCAGCAGCCGTGGAGAGAAGGCATGGGGCATCATCATGCTGACTCTGCTCCTGCTCGGCGGTCTGGTCCTCGGCTATGCCTGCATGCAAAAGTTCTTAAAGAAGCGCAAGCGGAATCAGAATCACAGGGAATACGCCGAGAATGACGACGAACTGCGTCGCATGTGAGAACTCTCGCATTTGCAGGTGATTTTCATTAGTTATATTCGAGTACTTGTTGCCTTTTTCAGACGAGACCTGAACGACCGCATCCTTCTGGAGGATGCCAGCCCGAGTCTGCAGCAGGCACAACAGGAGATCAGCCTACTGCCTTCCTATGAAGACGCCCTACGCATGCCCAAGCTGGAGCGACCTGTCAAGTCGATGGTGGATCTCTCGGGACAGAACAGACCGCAGTCACGAAAGCTGCGTCGCTCTCAGACCCAGGCCGACGGCGATGGCGATGGCTCCCAGTCCGAGGGCGAGCAGGAGCTGCAGCTGGACACGCGCCAGAGATTCCGAAGCGTGGAGATGCTCTCCAACCGCGACAAGGAACGGACAGCCCAGTACGGCCCCCGCAGGCGCACCGGCTACATGGAGTACAACCAATCGGGCAGTCGCCGCTTCAGCATCGAGGACTCACGCTTCCCGGCGGCTCACCTGAAGACCCAGAACCTACAGAGCGCTGAGCAGATTGGCAACTTCCAGAGCTACGAGAACAGCCCGTACACTAAGCGCAGGCCAAAGATTGCCGAGATCCCGCCCTTCAAGCGGATCAATGTGATGGGCGCCAGCGTGGAGTTCCTCACCGATCCCGAGTACGACGATTTGGGCAGCAAGCCGGGCAGTCCCTTTGCCAAGCGGAGGCCCAAACTGCCTTCGCCACCCACCATGAAGGTGAGCGCCCAGGTCTACACCATGGAACCACAGCAAGAACAGAATCCGGCCACAGCCCAGCTGGACCCGGCTATCGAGGACTACTTTAGCTCCACCCAGAAGGCCGCCTCCTCGTCCACCATCGCCAGCGACTTTCAGGAGCTGCTGGCGCCCGAACTGACCTCCCTGCCCGATGACAATCGATCAAATGTGTCCACCTCGGATACCGCGCAGGACTTGGAGCGCGGGAAGCGCAAGAAGCGAAAGAACTCGGCCAGCACTAGACGCGTATCTGGAAGCTTCTCCGCCACGGCTGCCGAGAGTTCCAGCTCCAGTGACTCGGAGCGCAACGTCCAAGTACACAAGCCAATGCGAGAGACTTTATTCTAGACCCTAGAGCACCCACCCATTCCATTTGTTAGTCATCCCAGACCTGTTAGCTTATCCATAAGACTATTTAAACGCACCGCGACACAATTACATACCAAAATATACTTATGTACATTAAGATACGTTGTGTATCAAAATACCAAATTGTCAATTTATAATTTACAACTAATTGCACCAAAGACGAGGCCAGGAAACTAGCCCTGCAGCATATGAGGTGTGTTTATCCAAATGTTACATTTTTTTAAACTAGTATTTTCAGACTTTTTACGAGTTTTCAACTTTTAACCAATCAACATTTAAAAAAAAAAACAACAACAGGGTTGCCAAGTACACAAAAACTCATTAAATCTAGAATTCATAATTTGGCAGAATAATGTAAGATACATGTAAGTATTTTTTGCTCATTGTCGCACACGCTAATGCTGTAGCAACAATTCGTGGGGAGTTTACAGCGCCATCTTTGGCAAGGCAGCGCCGTCTCCAGTGATATAGCTTCTAGCCTATGCAAGGTATCAAATTTGTCGTCATAGCTGACCAAGTCTCGTCGCTATGATGCGCTGCCATCAATTCAAATGCCGCGACACCTATCGCATTTTTGTTGGCAACACACCATGCTGATCAAGAATATATGTGTACATGCATACATACATATATGCATAGTTCATGGGTTCGAAAACATTTCCTACTGTGTTTTACGCTACTTAAGCAGCGACTCAGAACGTTCCTTCTCGTTTGATGTATGAGAAGATTTCGAATTTGAATTGAAAAGTCGCTCACATTTAATGAATTAACACATTATAATTTCACAAGAGAATGAAGCTTAAGTATTTTACAATAATTGTATAGGGGTTTGTTTTGTAGATATAAAAGTACAGTATGGGGTGTGTACATCACATGCTGATGCTGAAACGTTTCGTGTCGAAGATGTTCTGTTTCCGTAGATCTCGCTTTTAGGTAGCAATTTACATACATTAAATATATATCGTTTAACTTTGGTATTAAACTAGATTTATGCTTAATTAATTAATTCATTAATTTACTTATGGCTAGCACTACTTCTTCTGGTTACATTTAAGAGGGGAGCGGGTCCTTAAATCGAATAGTTTTTCTGTTGTTTCTGTTGCTGTTCTCTAAAGTGTAGATTGGTTAGTGGTGAAAGCACCGCTCCGTACCACTGGCAAGTGGCAGCCCGGTACGAGTATGGGTGCCACTCCAGCCACTCCAGCTCGAAATAAATCTGTGGTTCCCATCAATGGGACTGTCGGGTTAGTTGTAGGGCTGTGTCGAGAGTCGATGGCTGGCTCTGGCTCCTGGGGGAACCATCAGTGTCCGACACCGTTGCCGTTGCCGTTGACGGTGAGCTGCACCTGATGTGTGGGTACGACGGGTCGCACAGGGGTGCTGATGATGTCACCGGCATTTGACTTGCTGCGTGTCACCAGCATCGGCGTCTTGGGCTTGGGCGTCTCCGTCAGCTTGATCTTGACGCGACCCGTTTCGGGAGAGTAGACGGGAGAGTAGCGGCCCGATTTGGGTGACGAGGGCAGGTAGGCGCTATCCGGCTCATTGTTGTTCTGCTCATCGGGGGATCCGCTGCTGCCCTGCGGATGCTGGGCGTATTTGGAGGCACGCGGTGACTGGGGAGTGGGGTAGCGGGGTGTGATGGGGTAGTACTCGTGTGCGGCAGGCTCATTGATGCTGGGCACTTCCTTGGCGCCTCCATTGGCCGAGCCATTGCCGTTGAGGAGCGGCTGTTGGTTGGCTCCGTCCTTGGCGTCGCTGCTGTCGTAGGGCTTCTTCGAGCCATTGACTATCTGCGCCTCGTCCAGCTTGGTCTTCTCGCCGATGAGCGGCGAGTGCTCGAGACCATGCCCGTTCTTGGTCAGGGGCTTGCCCAGGTTCTTCTTGTCCATGTCGAGGAGCTCCGTCTGGCGCTGAGCCTCTGCATCGCGGGCAGCCGCATTGCTGTCGTACTTGCAGCGCTTAATGGCCACAAAGAGGATCAGGCCAACCACCACCAGGCCGATCACGGCCAGCAGATAGTAGATGGCGCTGCTGTCGTCCTTCACTTTGGCAGTCAGAAGGTCCTCTTTTTCCTCACTGCTGTCGATGGGTCCGTCAGTGACCACGTCCGACGTGTCCAGTTTGGTCTGTACCACTGGCACAATCACTTCCTCCTGCACTGGCTGCTCGCCCTCCGGCCCCTCGAAGATGCCGATGCCCGAGTTCTTGAAGATGTCCGGACTGGGCGTCTCCAGGGGTTGGTTGTCGATTTCGTTATCGTTATTGTCGGCATGGCCCTTCTCTTGTTCATCGTCGACGTCGTCCGAGCTGATGGGGATCTGGGCGAGGGCTGGCATGATGAGAATTCCTCCACCACTGCCGGAGCCCTCATTGTCTTCTTCCTCTTCCTCCTCGTCGTTCACAATCTTCTCCACAATATGCTCTGCGGTGGTGTCGGCAAGAGGTACTGCCACGGCCGGCTCCTCGGCCAGGGTTAGTTCCATGTTGGTCTCGCTCAGATCGCCAGAGCCTTCAACTTCATCGCCGGGCAGCGGCTCCTGTGGGGAACGAGCCACTTTCTTGGCCTTGACCTGGGTCTTAGTCTTCCCATCAAAGGGCAGGAAGTCCTTGCCCAACTCCTCCTCCTCCTCGTCGTGCTCCCCCGAGGCGGCCGCCGGCTGGTCACCCATCATCAGCTCGTTCTCGTCGGCCTCCGGGGTGAACCATCCGCTGATCTCCTTCTGGCAGATATCCGACTGCTTCAGTTGCAACCAGGACTTTCCCTTGACCTCCACCGGGTGGCTGCAGACCACGGGATGCTCCATGTACACGTGACGCTCCTGCAGCCAGTTTCGCACCTCCAGGGTCTTGCACGAGCAGTTGATGTCATTGTGGCCGATCTCCAGCTGCTGCAGATGCTGCAGGTGGGTGATTTCGAGGGGCAAGTTAGTGATGTCGTTGTGCTGCAGATTCAGAACCTGCAGGTGTTGTGGCAGCTTCACCAGCTTGGCGGAGGTCAGGCGGTTATGCTTCAGGTTGAGCTTCTTGATGCGCTTGCTCAGGTGGCCGAGCTCGTGAAGTTCGTTGTGGGACAGATCGACGGATGTGAGGTCCGGCAGCTTGTCCAGCACGTGGCCGAAGCGAGTCAATCCCAGGTAGGACAGGTCGATGGAATGCATTGGTATCGACGAGTGGATTGGCTCCTCGGTCAGCAGAAGACCCTTGGTGCTGTTGCACTTGAGATGGTACAGGGGCTTGTGGGTGTGCTGGGACTGCGTGCAGGTGCAGTCCTCGGGGCAGTGGGCGGCAGGTGTCGGCGTGGCTGCCGCGGCTACAAACAGGAGCAGGGCCATCAGGGCGGACAGAGCTGACGAGCGCTCCATTTCTGTGGCTGTTTTGCGGTGGTGGGTGTGGGGGGGTATGGCAGTGAGTCTTCCTTCCTTCCTTACTTCCTTCTAATTTGTTGCTGGATGTCTTATCTGGAAACAATTGGAAAATAGTTAGTTAATGGAACTTTCTTAAGATATTTCGTTCTAGAATAAATATTTTACAGCAGAAATTATATTGGCAGTGGGAGCTCTTCTGGACAAACCCAAACGGCAGCACCTTTGAACGGAAACTAACGCAACGATCGGAGTCGGCTATCTTTCTGCCTGGCAACCTGTCTTCGTCACTGGTTGCGTCATACCCTCCTCCACTTCGAGGTCTTGTCTTCTTTCTTTTCTCTGCACTCGTTCTGCCAAGCCAAACCCATCGACAGTTGTTATCGATGTTAGATTCGGTTATCGCCGCCTGTTCAACCCCAGAGTATTGGCGTTATCTGCCCTAGGTGTAATTAATACTTCACTATTTGCTATTTTCTATTCTAGTTTTGGCAGCTCCGTGACATCAGCAAGCACCTGACCCACCAAAGAACACACACACACACACAGACAGCCCACGCAAATAAGTTTGTGAAAAAATGAGTCAGTCTTAAAATGAATCTCAGGCTGATAGTCGATAGATGATTAATCTGCGAGAGGTGAGGGCTGCGAGGTCTTCAGCTGCACTCGTAATCAGAGCAGATCAGAGCGGATCAGGGCAGAGCAGAGTGTAGTGCAGCGGTTCGCTTTTAATCTCCATCTTTGAGGACTGGCCCGTGCGAGCGAATGCCGAGCCGTTGTGCCATTTATTATTGCCCGGACAACGCAAACTGATTGACGGCTGTCTCGTGGATGCAATTTAAGTGCAACTGGCGCTCGGCTCGCTCTGGAGCCCATCCTCTGCCCCTGCCAATGCCCCTGCCCCTCTGCTCAATGATAAGCCCAGCTCATCTGTGTGTGTCCCGTCTTTGACCGCAAAAACTGTCGTGTCGTGGAACATGGAAAATTGAATGTAGATCGCGTAGCTTGGAGCGTGGAGCGTGGAGCGGGGAACAATAGAGATACCCCACTCAGACTGTCTAATCCTAATCATCAGATACACGGATACACCGGCAAAGATGCCTTGTCTGGGCATCTGTCTGATGGGTTCTAAATAGGAGACGGCCCCCATCTCAATTTGCAATTTGAGATCGGCAAACAAGGCAACGAGGGAGTGGGCGGGCGGTCGGGCGCACTTGAATTATTCAACAGTTGCATCTTTCCGTTGCATTTGCATGTCGCTCGAGAGCTGAAATCAGAGCCGGCAGATCTGGAGAGAGAGAGAGAGAGAGATCTGGCATGTTCTGGTTCTGGAACTTGGGGGGAAAGCTGCGATTTGGGTAGCTCAAGGGTTGTACACGTGTCTCTCCCCGGGGCTTCCTAAGCTGGCAGTTCATTTGCCCCTTGGATAGGCGCAACCTTCGCGTCGATGAGGCAGCAAATCCGAGGCAGCGGAGTTTTTGTTCTTCATAAATATGCAGAGGCATGAAATCAGCAGCTGCTGCCGCCGTTGCTTTTGCCACTGCTGGGCAAGTAATTGAGGCATTCGCATTCGCATTCCCATTCTCTGGCCCCTGCCTCGGCTGCACCCTCCTCGCCCAGATGCTGCCCCCTGGGTGAGGCACGAAATGCCAACTGGAAATGAGGCGTCACAGGGGCACATGCAAAAATAAATCTCCCCTGGAATCTTGTGCGCCCCAAGGTCAGTGTCATTATGCCGGCCACTCATCCGTAAACGGCTCGGACACATGAAAAGCGGTCTGAAGACAGCAAATTGTGTCATTTGGTTTTGGTTAAACAGCAACCACAGGCGGGCAGCACAGCCACCACTCACAAATGTCTTCTTCAAATGGCAACGACTGTGGCTTTGGCACTGCATTTGGCTTTGGTGTTGACAAATTGCCGGGACTGAGACCGGGACTGGGGGCCTCATACGTGGAACTTTCACCGGGCCGAGAGGGGGGCCGGGCATCTATCAAAATCTGTCAATTGGTGAATTGGTAATTTGTGGCTGCCACCTGCTGTTGCTGTGGCTCTAGCTGATGCTGCTGCTGGTGGTGCTGGTGCTTGACGCAGCCAAATGCAATCAATGTGGTTAATTGCATTCGGCCAAAATCTGCAGCTCGATCTTAAGCTTCGGCTTAATTGCCTTCAGTAGCAGTCCTCGTGCACAGCCTCCATGCGACCATACCCTTTGATGCTGGGGCGACAGGAAACTGAAATTAGAACAGTCACAGTCGAAAAGGCGGTGGATGGAAAAAGGCGGATGGTGCATGGCGATGGGGTTGAAAGTATTCAGCAAATGCCACTTGATGGCACAAAGAACAGAATGAACAAACTTAAAACCGTTTGCAAATTGAAAGAAATCAGCGCCAGACAACCGCTAAAATCTTAAACGATGACAAATGCTCAACCTTGACTGAGACAGCCACAGAAAAAACGAGAGAGAAGGAAAGGGCGAAGGAGAAAGAGAGGAGAACAATCTCGAGTTTGTGTGTTTCCAGTTCCGCTGGCAAAGGCAACCCTCCCCAACTCGTTCTCTCCCAAAACAAAAATGATAAACCAAAAAAAAAAAAAACCCGAAAGAAAGGGAAAAATTAAATCACGCCAAGCTGCGATCGCTTGCAAAATAAATTGTTATTTATGTGCATATATGTATATATATTTATTGTACGTATAAATTGTATATATTTTTAGAATTGTGCAAATCTTTTTTATACATTTCAATTCGCAAGAGCATTGTGCACACAACAATCAAATAGGAGGAGAGTTTTGCTTGTTTAGCCTTTTGTTTGGCCAAATAAATACGCAGAGAGTGGTCCCACTAGACACAGATTCAAGTGCGAGCAGTTCTCGATATAAGTAGGTACAACCATCCAGAGTTTTGTCTTTGCTAAGACCCACATTCTCTTGGTTTGTTGAACCTCTGACAGACACGCTTTACAAAACATTCAAGTTCTAGCAGAAACCATTCTAAAAACTCACAACTTTTCTCGCCATATTTTCTCTCTCGCACTCAAAAATATGAAAGGAAAAAACTGATGACGCCAGGCAATTAAAACATCAGGTGATTCGGCGGGTATTTTACCCGATGAAGAAACAACTGAGCGGAGCGGAGTGGAGCCGATGCCAGCGCTAATGTGGTGACCGCATTAAGACAACAAAACTCTCAGAAACTCTCTGAAAACGAAAAAAAAACCGCAAAAAAAACACTGCCAAAGCCAGAGATGACGTCTAACTATACCTTGTGAGTCAATCTCAATCAATGGATGGATTCAGAATTGGCCGGCACAGCTTTCTTGCCTTGGCCATTCACAATATTCAACATATTCATTCAAGGCGATCGCTGAGATCAAGCGAGAGGGAGAGAGAGACAATCATGTTGTCATAGACAAAGAAGCGGCATTGGCGGCACATGCGGCAGGTAAATTAGCATATATTCTAATTTCTGTTCGACTCTGACAACTGAAAAAACTGACGGACACTGCAGTTCCATAGAATGACCCACATAACATACTCGCAGCGCTACCAATAAAGTGCCATTTAAGCATTTTGCCACTCCACTGTTCAATCAAGTGCAAATGAGCCTAAATTTAAGCGTAACCTGAAAAGCTATTTTCCCTTTCCTGTACCGCTACCGCGGCCATTCGAGGTGCTACCACAGGCAAGTGTTTAATTGATTTCCACGAAAAAAGAGAGAAAACCAATCACCGGGGCGATGCATAACAACCAAAATATGAGTAGCGAGAGGTAAATTCAAAATAAAGTAAAGCAAAAGCCGTAAAGAAGAGGGAAAGAAAAGTGCAGGGCGTAAGCTAAAATTATGTGAATTATGCAAAACGTGTTGGGCAAAGCAGGAAAAGAAGTGAAGAGAAACATATGAAATGTAGAGTCAATGTACCAGATAATAGCCAATAAAGAGACAGAGACTCTACTTCCCCCCCTTATAAGACCTTATAAGATCCCCCCATAACATGTAGAACGAAAAGAACTTGATTTGGGGACTACTGCCGTTCTTAGTTCCTGATACTGAAACGCACAACTTACACTTGAACTTGACCTACGAGCGCAGAGATTTCTCTGTCTCTGTCTCTGTCTCTGTCTCTGTCGCTGCCTCCCATGATCTCTGTCTCCCCCTGTCTGGGCTGGCGACCAGAAATGTTTGCTGACAGGGAAGAATCCGAGTACTCGATACGAGCACATAAAGGCCCAAAGAATCTTGACATTCACATGCTTCCACCTCGAAACTCTCCCTCTCAATTGGATGCCGTCGGGGAATGCAGCCGATATTCTCAAAATAAACACAGAAAGAGAAAGGCAGCCAGAAATATATTCTCATTTGTTTTTACTACTCGTTTAAGATTTCCGCTTGCAATCTATGCAAATTTTACACCCACGCCTGATGGTCCCCATGGTCCAAAACTTGAGATTTTCTTATTGGCACACAGAGAAGATGTAGGTATGTTGATACAGAAACACATTTGATGATGGACTTGGTTGGCAACGAATGTGGCTGCTGCTGATTAGTGCCAAGTGCCAGTTCCCATAAGTGTTGATGTCAGGCGCCAGAGAGGTGCGACAATAAACATGAGATGAGATCAGTAGGGGCAATAAATATGCTCCTATATACATGCATACATAGATTATATCTTAGTCCCGAACAGGGAGACTTTACCCGCCGCAAGTGCTGAGTGTTCGAGCAAAGTTTAGTGATTAGATTTTAATTGATACTGTTCTAATGAATGATCTGTGAAGAGAGTTACCCACTTAGTAGGGAGGAAACTACTCGGTTGACTCAAATGACTCGAATGACTCGTACTGACTTTTCATTGAACTTTTCTGGCATTCAATAGAAACACGTTAATTTAGCCAGAGCAGCGCCGATCAATGCCTTTGAATTGTTGGAGATTTAACAACAACACGTTCTCCTCAGATCAGATCCGATCCGATCCGATCAGATCAGTGCGGATCAGAGGGGGAAGTGCGCCACGTAGCCATAATTAGCTAAGCCCGAGCTACAATGCTACGTCTAGAAGCTGTCGAGAAATACACAGCTACTGTTGTGCGTTGTGTTGTGCACATATACTAACACTCTAGTTAAATAAATAGCCACACTCTCGTTAATTGGCAAAAAACGAGCGAAACTGTGCAGAACATTTCGAGGAAAGAGAGAGAGGACTACATAGTGTACATTTGTTTAAGTTTCAGCTTGGGTTTCGCTTTCAGTTTCGGCCTCCGATGATGCAATTGACAACCAAAGTTGGACTTGAACACTCGTAGATACATACATATGTCGTACAGATACGGTTTGACCAAATTAACTCAGTTGAGTGGGTTACTTTTTCGGCGCTGTAGATGAAGTAAACACGCTTGACCTTCCCTTGGCAAATTGCATTCTGTTTCCGATTGAGAAGAGAACGAAAACGAAAAACAATTCAAATGCAAATGCAAATTCAACTTATACAATAAATCACGGGAGACCCTCCATAAAATATCAATTGAAAGATCCATCCATCGATTCAGCGATTCTCTCGGCTCCGAATACAGGGGGCAATTTCGTCTTTAATCCAAACAATTTTGTGTCTAGCCGGATAACATTTTCGCAACGTGCCAGAGATGCCAAGACGGTGCCAGTCTGTACGGGGGTTGGGGAGGGACTCTTGCGTGAAATTATTTGCCAATCTGCACCTGCGAAATGCATTCCTCCACCGCCACTCTGTTGTGCATTTACACTGGCCATCTCGGATTCAGGTTTAGTGTGGGGCAAAACTCACCACTTAGATGTGCCAACAAGTGGCGATGATCGAGCTTAAGAGGAATCTTTGGCATGAGCGGAGACATGGCTTTGATGCAATTAAGAAAATAATTGACTGCGCAGAGGCTGGACATTTAATGAGCCAGTATTTCCAAAATTGTTTATGAATTCCCAGAAATTCTGAATGCCCGTCCCTGTCCCCCTCCCAAAAGGTGTTTTGGACACGAAAAGTGATTCAATTATTTCAACTTTATCGAATGATGTCATTTCAATTCAATTTTGTATACATTTCGGGTTTATAATAAGTAGTGACAACACACAGAAAAAACTTTCTGTAAGTCCCTGGTTGTCTAGTGTAACCATCCACTTGAGGTTTCAGTGGGAAGGCAAATGCTGACTGACCTTCCGCAGTGAAGGACTTGTGCATGTGCATACCCGCCGCATGTAGCACAGTGTAATTATAGACAGAGCCGATACCCATTCACATTCGAATCGCCCATTCCCATTCCCATTCCCATTGGTCTTGCACAGAAGGCCAGATGAGCACTTGGGCCCATCAGAGAAGTTCATGCCTGGGACACTCCTCTGGACAAATTAGCCTGCGGTTGGCTGCTGCTGCGGCTGCGGCTGCATCATGGGTTGCACACCGGAGATCGCCTGATCTTATAGCCGTTTTTCATGGCTTCGTTTGGCAGTTGACACGTTAAGAGCACGCACGTTTGTCGGGCCATTTAAGTGGCCCCGGCATCGGCATCGGCTTCGGCATCGGCAGCTTGGCCATTGCCATTGCTTTTGCCACTGGCATACAGAAGATGGAGCAGCAGATACATAAATACGAGAGGGAGAGGACGTCTGCGAGAGCGGGCCAGCAGTCGAGCGGCATTTGACAGTTATGACCACTTGTTGCTTTATTTTTAGAGCCAAAAACGGCTAGGCCAGTTAGCTAGGCCAGAGCAAAGCAAAAGCCGGCCGGCCGGCCGGCCGGCACCCACAGACAGCAACAGCAGCAGCCAAAGCAAAACCCCGAAGACTGGACTGGTTTGCTTCGTGATGATGATGACTGCGCTGAATGAGACTCGACTCTGTTCCAGTCACTGTCTAAATCTCAGAGAGACCTCCAGCAGCCGAAAAGCAAAGGCCTCCCGCTCTTGATCTTCAACGAATCGAATGCCAATCTCATGTTTATACAACTCAATTCGGGCCCTGGCTCGATTTACCTACCTATAAGACATGCATACAGGCGATCCTCTCGGTTCGGGCTGCGCTGAGCAGAGCAGAGCTGCAATGAACAGATAAAACGGGAAGTTAATGTCACTGATTCGAGAGTGCAGTGCACATGAGTAGGACGGAGGGGCACTGGAAGACATTGAGAGGCACTCAGGCTCAGGTGACTTGCATAAAGAGTTTTCTATTTAGCTGGCAATTATTTCTTGGCTTTGATTTTAATTGAGCGTAATTAAAGTTTTAATTGTCGGGTCGACTAAATCCATTTTTAACGAACTTTGCCTCTGCTGTGGATGTGTTTGTGGATGCATGCTCGTTGTTGCCGCTTTGACTGCCGCTGTTGCAGCTGCAGTGCCTTCCTTTTGTTATTAATTTCCATCGTCAGCTAATCTTAATTGCCGACCATCAAAACTGAAGTGTGAAAGTTTCGATCATGTGGCGCCCAAAAGTAAAAAGTCTCTTGAGAGAAGGAAACTAAAATCAAATGAAAATGAAACTTAAACTTCAACTGGAACCTGCTCCAGGGTCAACAGACTTTCGGATGAAAATACATAAATGGGCATAAATACCCATGATATCAAATAAACAGAATAATCAGAAATCTTATTAGCAACTAAATGCCACTCTGCGTTTCTCAGGGCGTTGTTTTCCACGGCCCTTGGCGGCACAAATAATAGTTGCAAAGAGCCAACAACCTGTAGCTTGAGCCGATTGCTATGCATCGAACGTGACCGAAAATATTATCACGTAATCCGTGGACTCTCACAAAAGTGTGGGCTGTCGATTGTGAATGGAATTGAATGGATTGGGTTGGAGCGGATTACTCATATGACAATGATTCTAATAGAGGCAGCAACATCGACAGCCAGACGAGGCCAACGCTTGATGGCTGAGCATATTCAAATGAGCTTCTCCATTGATGAACCAATCGAGTTCGTTGGCAGCTGCCGAACTGTAACTGTGGCATCTGTCTGTCGCCACCTGCCACCGGGGCATCGCGAACTCTTCGATTTTTTGAACTTGAATTCTCTGCAGAAAAAACATTCTCCAAAATGTTTACAAATTAGAATTTCCTCTTGCACCCAAGCACGTGGTAAACAATTACATTGCTTTGATCCAGTTTGGCCTCACATATTCCCTACAGAAATTCCCACATGCCCAGAGGCTAGGGCTTCTCGAGTTTCCTTTTCCAGCTGTGACAACATTCGGAGAGCTTTTCACACTATCTCTGGGGCTGGTGGGGGCTTATCTTATCGCCCGACATTTGCTAATTATAGATAGAACCCAGCAACAACAACAACAACAACAACAGCAAAGAAGAACAGCGATGAAAACACTGTGCCCCACCGCCACAGTGCCATTGTCATGTGCACTTGAGCTCTTGGATTTCTGGGACTCATTTGCGTTTTTGTTAGATCATTACTGCGCCGCTTTGCCCAACTCGGAATGTTTGAATGCACTCCAATGCCGAGGCGTTCTCCATTTCCCCCTCCACGCTGGTGTTGCCCAATGATATTGTTTTGATAGTGGCTCGATAACAGCTTGTTTCGCCTTATCGAAACACATTTGTTGCTCATCCCCATTCCCCCGAAAGTAAAAACAACAACAAATACCAAAACTTCTGTATCTAATGGGGACAAGGTTGACACATCCACCAAAAATGGGACCATGAAGTGCACAAAGCTCTAGGCGGCAGCACTCACTGCTCGCCGATGCAGTCCGTCCCACAATCACGATGACGCCCCGTCACTCTCAAATTGCTTTTGGGCGGAGGCGAAACCGAGCTACACGGAGCGACACGGAGGAGAGTTTGAAAATCGAAACCTCAGACGGGAGGCGCCAAATCACCCAACGAATCCAAGGGAAGGGCAAACAAGCGAGCAGTTTAAGCAGTAATGAACTTGAAACTGACCAGAACTTCAAAGAAACAACAGAGCATTCGTTCCTCTCTGGTCAGCCAATTTGTATAATTTTAAAAAGACCGATTGATAAGACGCTGGATCGTTCGAGGAAATTTCACTTTATTTACTTCAAGCATTAAAACACCAGACATTGGCCGCCAAATTTTAATCAGAGAGCCAAAAATAGCGCATCTGAATTCGAATAAATTTGAATTCCTTTAAGATGAAACTCTTGATTCTTTTCGAATATGAGACGCTGATAAGGAAACAATATTTACATACATATGTACATATGTATCTGGAATTCCGGAAATGTTGCTCAAAAGAACATTCCGTCTGTTATAGGTGTAGGTTATCGAGAAATTGGAATTGGCAAAACCTGAGAGTAGAGGCACTCGCAGATACGACATTAGATGGCACCCACTAACCATTTCTGAAGACTACCTACAACTCGTCCAGCTTTTCGCTCGCCCTCCGCATGGAGCAGACTTATCGGTCATAAAACCGATGCTTGGAAATGGCATGAAACACAGTCTAGAGTTCGCACTAGCACACCTCTGTGAATTATGTGCTGGAAATTAGCACCTTCGCTGCGAGTGGGCATAGCGAGTTAGAGCTGTATGTAGCTGTGGCTGTAGCTCTAGCTGGAGTTGGAGAAGCGTTACATAACAGCTGAAGTTTACAGCTCAAGCGGAAGATGAACGATCCGCCTTCGCAGTCCAAATCCTCTCTGGCTCTGCCCATATCAAAGATGATTGATACTTTCATTAGGTGGCGACGTTGCATGAATTGTTTGTGTTTCTTTTAACTTGACAGCCGGCCATTCGTATTAATAATATTTCTGGCTAAAGTGATTCACTCTGCCATAGAAATGGGCATGCAGTGCTCTCGACCTGTGGGACTGAGTGGGGGGCTGACATGGGTAAACAATCGAATTCCGACCACAAACACAAACATGGAAAAGTGAAATTTCAGAAAGAATATCTCGCAGATAGCTATCCGTATCTGGATGATTCAACAACATCAGACGCGACGCTTGCGGTTTCCAATTGTTTTACGTAAACGATTCCGAATTGCACGAATGGCACAGAAAGCTCGCCAGGTTCGTTCGAGTGGCGGCTCCGTTGTTGAGTAGGTAGGTAGGTAGAGAGGTACATAGGTACCCGTATAGATACATGCATAGGTAGAAATGTAGCCATGGACAGGGGCCCCGAGGGTGTTGGGGTTGCTTTCGAACTACTCATATAGAGCTGGGATTTCACATGAATGCGTGTGTCTGTCTGTCTGTCTGTCTGTCCGTCGGCTCTCGTCATACATAAGTTTGCAATCGTTGAGATCGGTTAAGTGCCCTGCCCGTGCCCGTACCCAGGGGTTAAAAAAGTAACCGTTTTATTACAGTCTGCTCATCTCGCGGCCTTTTATTTTTTCTCTTTCGCTTTTGGCAATTATATAACTCGAAAATGTTGGGAAATAGGGTCAAGTTTGCCACAAAATAAACCGCAAATGTAAAACAAAGAGAGGTAATAAAAAAGTAAAGTTAAATTTAAACGATTCGACGAGCAACTTGTTTCAGTTCGAAAAACCCCGAACTCTGGCCTTTTTGCATCGAGGGGAATGCCCCTGCGATTAAATCCCCCGAGTAATTCCAAGACTGGAAGCAAACCAAACCCGTCCATTGGGGAATATTATCAGTATCGGCGTTTTGCCGTTCTCCAGCGATAATCACGGGCTCAAGCACTCACACGGACACGAACACAGGCACTCAATTCGCGCACAATGCTGTATGGACCTTATCAGGGTCTGGAGCTGGCCTCCGGTCGAAGAACTACGCTCTCACCATACGCATGCAAAATTGTCGAGTTCCTTGCCGAGCACTTCTTGGATATTTTGTTCATATATTAAAAGCACTTTTGTTTGATCAGATATACATATAAATATATGTACGTATGCATGTATTTTTTATGTATTATGTTTTTGTCTAGATTCCTTTGCACTGTTTGCTTGTCTTTTGTTCTTGCTTTGCACTTTTTGGGCACTGGGCAGAGAAAGAGAGTCCTTCAACACGCGTCCCGAGAGTCTTTTGATTCGCACTGCCGCAAGATTGAAGAAGATCTTCTCGAGAGAGATCGCTCAGAACCGACTGCGACTGCTGCAGCAACGCGTCTGCAATCAGAATGTGTCGCAGTTGCCATTGAAAAAGAAACACAACAGACAGGGAGAAAAAAGGAACATACAAAATGATCAAAAATGAAACGGAAGAAATAAAACGAAAGCTGCAGAGAGCACCCCAAACACTCTCTGTGTGCCAGAGAGATGACAATGAAAGCAAAAACGACCGAAATACTAAATATCAGCAGCGCATCGCATCCACGGCACCAAACAGAGCAGAGCTCGGCACAAACAATTTAGAACCGTAAACTTGTAGAACGAAAGTATCTTAATAGCTTGCGGTTTTTGGTTTTGATTTTGATTTTAATTTGGATTTGGATTTGGATTGTGTGTTTGCCGAAACTTTTTTATACTTTTCGCACTTGCACCATTTACTGTGTGTGTTGTGTGAGTGGGGAAACGGAAACTGTATAAATTTTAATTACCTACAAACGCTGATCGTGTCGGCAGACCGAGGAAGGGGAGGGTGACTTTTTTGCGTGTGCGCTTTGCGTACGACACTGGAGTTGCCCGAATGAAACGACTCGAGTCGGGTCCGATACCTGGCGGCGAACGGGGCGAGCGATCAATGGACGGGCGACAGACCGGAGAGCAAGGCACAGCGGCACGACCGTTCGATGGAAGAGCTTTAAACCGAATAAAACGGTGTATTAAAAAACCTTTGTACAACAGCAACTTCTCCAGCCGGCTGGAGAGCAGCACTGGAGCGCCGAGGCACATGGAAAGCTAATCGAGGGAGAGAAAGAGAGAACTCGCTGCGGAGAGCTCGTGCGGTGGAGAGCGGCACTGACTCGTCTGGAACACGTGGATGGGATAGTCGGCGGCACACGCGCACTCACGTATAGAACATGAACACATACAGTTTTGTTTGAGTTATGAAATACACAAACCAAATAGACGGTCGCAAAAAAGCTTATTCATTTGCCAAAATCAGAGAGAGCGAACTAGCGCGTGAGAGAAAGAGCGATCACAAAAGCTTATCACTTTGAACTCAGGCGTTATCAAAAGAGCGATTTGCTTGGCGATTTATGTACATGTGGACATACCTTGTGCGAAATGAGCTCAAACAAATTTTTGATTTATTTTCATTTCGCTTAGACGAGTTTATGTGGCTCTCTTGTGTATGGGTATTTTACAAGCGTGCAATTTCCATTTCCTGCTGTTTAAATATTCGAAACTGAGCTGAATTCTCTTGGCTTATGAAAAGCTTTATCGTATCTTATCAATTGCCATATGTATGTATATTCTGTACTGTTTATCTGAGTTGCAGTTGATAAGCTCTCTCTGGTACACACATATGTACATACCACTGTTTTGTGGCTTTGCCTGTTCCAACTTTGGCTCCAACTCCGTACTCCGTGCGTGGGCGAGTTTTGTTTACGATTTATTGGGTTTCTGGGTCAAAGGTAATGTTCATTTCTGAATGAATGGAGTGAACTTCTGCCAAAGCTGATGAACATGGAACTCAGTTTCTATGTACATACCTACAGTTGTACGTATTCGAATATGAAAGCATGGAGCAGCTGAGTGGCAAAACTTGTGTTAATACCAATGTTAAATATTTGAGTTGGATTTTATCTTATCGCTATCGGCTCTCACATTCGCCGTGTTTGTTCTCGGTGCTTCTCCGTGGTGATATCACCATGCAGTCTACATAAGTATACAGACGTAGCATGTACAAACATATTTACCACCCATGTCCAGCTGTTTCGCTCATGCCGCCCTTTGGTTGCGTAACCGTTCTGCGCCGATCGCTAATTAAACATATTTCTAAGTTGCAGAACAAGTTATCTCACCAGCTAAATATTCGCACTCGCCAATTCCCACCCGAAACTGTTCTTTAATCGTTCAAAATTAAACGCCAGCCGTCAGGTCGAGTATTTGCCTTCGACCAGGGGCAGACAAAAGCAGGCGAAGATCGAATAACTGATACCCTAAGCAAGCAAAAGCTTTATTATAAATAATCTGTTTTGTAAGAATAGTATCTAGACATTGCTTGTAGATTCAATTATTTGAATATCCATATTTCATCACTTTAAGGCAGCGTCTCTTTCCTCAGGCCTCACACGTATCACCCGCTTTAGTGCTAGACATCCAACATATCAACAATAAAGTATCCGCCCGTACTTTATGTGTATATTATATAGACACATAAAAATTCGGGTATATTTGGCTTTTGTTTATCTCACTCGACAAGACTTTTCACCTGGCCAGTGCCGCATTTTCGACCGTACACTGTATACTGTATACGTCAATTGTATCGGAAGTGTCCAATGCTTGGGCCGATAAACGTTTGAACAGACCCAAAAACTGAATGGATTTCTGTTTTGGCAGAAGCAAAATTTTAATTGCAAATTTCGACTTAACCTTGCAAGAACAGAACTGACGTCAGAGTGGGAATTGATAAAACTCTGCCGATTGGCGGAGCAACGACAGCGAAAGAACCCAACTTGATATTTATTCAAAGTGCGACTGGGTGGGTTGAACAGAACGGAAAGCGGAGCCAATAAAGAAGTTTGTACTATCCACATACATATCTATGTACATACATATTTGTTTGTACAACATTGGTGTTGATCTCGAGTGATTGTTTGCCCAACGGTCTATTTATTCAATAATTGTATTACGCTTCCTACGAAACCTTTATTAAAACGTTTGCAACAGAAGTGAGGGAATAAGTCTGTCCACGTCACGAACAATCGTCAAATCAAATCTGCTCTGTTCTCGATTAGATAGTCATGATATTTATTAATCTTATTAACCCTCTCAACTGACAAATATATCACTTCTCACCTCTCCACCAACAATCAGCAATCGACTCGCAAATGTTATGCAATTTCCACAAGTTTGTTTGCTCTTTGAGGGAAATCTACTGAAGGAGCATGTGGGGCGGTAGGATTCCCCATAGAAGTGCTCCTGAAACAGAATGAAACCATCTGGATACATCGATACAGATACAGTGACTTTGCTTTGTATTGCCTTGGCGACGTTGACTTAATTGATTAGAGCACATGACTAATTTAGCTGGGAAGCTTTAGTGCTGACAGCTTTGACAATGCGATTAAAGTAAATTTTTGGTATATTGATATTATTGATATATGTATGTATGTATGTACTTTGCCGATATGATATCTCTACTTGCGTTACCAATTTGTCTGTGTGCATTCTCAATTATTTTTCATCGAAATGCAAAAATTATATAATACTTCATTTTGTGGAAAAGTTTTCGCAACTCTAATATTAAGAATAAATGAAATGCTGATGATACGGAGATGAAAGAATCTTCCTAATTAGATCCCTGAATGGAGGGAAATCTCATCAAATGCTAAAATAGTGTTCCTCATTCGCCAGCTTGGCTTGACCCAGATTAAAGAGTTTTATGTACTGCGTCCCGGGTTTCGTTTTCATTGACTCACTGACTCTGAGTGACAGGCTGACTGGCTGCTAGAGTGTCTGTCCCACAATAGATTGACGATCGGCTCAGTACCCATCCTCGGTGAGCTGTAGGAAGGGGAGGTATGTGTTCGTATACCCAGTATACCCAGTTAGGCAAATGAGCTGCAATGAACCGGAAATTCACAATTAAACATCAGGCCCGGCCCCCGCCCCAAAGTCGAGTTTCATAACCAACTGCATACGAGCGCATAAGCATTTAGAGTCGCTTCATCCACGCGGGTGCAGCTCTTGGATCCGTAAAGGAATCCGAATCGAAATCGTATATGGAAATCGCACGTTCCGGCCCATTGGTCGCTGGACATTTATTTCAAGCCTAGGTGTAATTTTGTGTTGCCTTCTTTGGCCTCCGCCGAAAGACAAACACACAAAAATTAAAGTGATGGGATATTTTAATTGTTTCTACGTGTTGTTCTATAAAGGCATGTTCAGGTTTAGTTCAAAATTATTATATTATGATCTGGCGGCAACGTGATCAACATTTTGACTCCAGCCGGGCCTGGCTTTGGATGTGGCTTGGACGAGTGGTCGCCGTGTTTGGGGTGGGCGCGATTACAGTTACGCTGATTGCGAGAGTTCATTGGAGCTTCGAAAGAGGAGCTAGCCATTCCTCGTCACCCCCTCTCCTAAACTTAATTATGATTATGATATGTAAACGTGGTTAGGGAAAACTATGCATATGCAGATGTAACTGTAGTTTCACTTTTTCGGCTGAGCCCATTCCTAGAATGGAATGGGAACGGGACTGACTGGACGAGGAGTGTACAATGACGACGTGACTGATAGCTATTGGCCATTGGAGAACTGCTGTTCCACATACTGGTGAGCATGCAATATAAGAATATGAAAAGAGAATAAAACCAGGCGAATAATTTGATGAAAGAAATATTAACGGTGAAGAGCGCACCTCTCAGTTTAGTTAATTAGCTCTCAACTGCAAGTTTACACAATTTGGCGCACATTGACAGCTGACAAATACTCTTAACCCTGATTAATTAGACAAATACTCTCTCCGAGATTCATTATGCAGCTTCCTAGATAAGCGAAAACGATTTATCAGACTAAAGAGCCAAAGCAGAACGCACTTGCCTGTGGCACTGTGGCACTGTTGCACTGCCAAATGGCATTCGCAGGTGGTCGCTAATCAACGTAATCAACTTGCAACAAGCCTCGTTAGTCGAGTGAGACGCGAGTCAGCTTCATGGTAATCAGGCCACAAAGTTCTAGGGGAGGGGATGCGGCGCAAGCGAAGGCCGCTCTAACCAAATTGGTCGCGGTGCTCCCTCTTCCTCCCTCCCTGTATCTTCATCTTGGCGAGATTGAGACAGGTTTCTTGTTGCCAGCTCTTTGTCTAGGCAGACTACGCCACCCGAAGGGGGCACATGAACCTGACTTTACCGTTGTGGCAGGTCCGTCCCAGCGTTTTGCTGGGTCAAGGTCAGCTGGGAGGCTGATTAGAGTCTCGTCTCCCCGCTGGGGCCTAGAAAAGTCAGCCAGAATCCAACTAAAGGATCATTACAGTTGATGAGCCTCTCACGCCAACCCCCTTGCCATTCCAGGCACGCACAGCACACCCATCAACTGGTCGCCATTCAACGCCATCGTCGTAGGCATCGCCATCCACATCCCCAGATGCTCCCCAGCTCCAGCAGCGCCCCAGTGGCGTCGCTCGCTGCATTTGGTGCTGGCATTGCAAACTGCGTTCCTCCTTGATTTTTGTTTCGTTTTCGATTTTCTGCGATATTATTCATGCCCATCGCAGTGGCTTAGTCAACGGGGGGAATATGAATCGTCTCTCCCCCTGGCAGGGACACTGGGCTAAAGTTCAAGTTTTCATACAGATCAGAAGTCTGCTAATTAGATACAAGAGCCGCCCATATGCCATGGAGTCCCTTTCCCCCCCTTGACATACAATCAAGACGCTGCCAGGCAACGACCGACCAAGTCGAACATAAAGCTGAGATTTTTCACAAGAAAATATTCATGTGAAGGCGAAAACTGCGCAGGCGCATGTTTTGTCAACTGGCAATCGACTGGCAGACTGGCGGACTGGTGGACTGGTGGACTGACGGACAGAAATACAAACCGAGAGGAGGCTTACTCTGGGGCCGCACTGCTCCGCTGACGTTTGCGTGACAGCAGCAGCATCAACAACAACAAAAACTGCAGCAACGACAGCATCCAGACCATGCTTTGACCAGTTACCAATTTTGGCAGTATGACTTTCATTTATTTTCAATTCGTTTTTAGGCTGTCGAGGATCGCTCGTACAAAGGGTACTTTTGACATTCAATGGAAACGATCTTTTATGAAATTTCTTCCAAAATAAGCTTACATTTCCAATGTTTTTAGCAACTGCTTCTGCCAGCAGGAACTGTTACAATGATATAAGCATTTAATGACTTTTCAGACTTAACCCTTTGACTTGGGGTCGGGCGCTCAAAAAATATTCCCTTGGCTTTTGGTGCTAGAATTTAAAAGAGAGTCCCAACTCAGATTCGATGTTTCTTGCTGTTGAAAATAGTTTCAGCAAAGTTCGAAGTTCAGGTGGAAAAGTAAGAAAATACAAAAACTATAGAAGATCGTAACATGAGGGCGGAGCTAAATGAGACGTACGAAATTATCTGGAAATAGTTCTGAAAGAAAATAAACTCCAGCTTGAGAAAAATTCGAAAATGTGTGAGCTGTTGTGCGAAAAATAATTCAATTATAATGTATAAGAAATAATAGATGGGTCACACAATACACTTTTGTGTAATTACAATACAATACTAATAAATTAAAATAACACAATTTATTAATTAAAATTTATTAATAAATCGATAGCTTTTAAACATCAAGTACATTTTGGCTCAATTGGCATTCCAAAGGCAAACCCTTGGCATAGTGGTACACTGAGGTGATGTTTGTTTTAAGAAAATGTCATTAAAACGTATACCAGTCATCTACGTCCGTGGTGAGTATTACATCTGACATCTGCCGAGTATGAAACTGTTGAGATGGATTCTGTACAACTATAAGCTGGAGACAATGAAAAAATATACCTAATTGCCACATTTGTAGCTATACTCTGGTAGCTTTTCCATGACGAGCCACAAAAACAAAACATTTGATCCAATAAATGAAGCCATTTTCGATAAGATTGAACTATTTCAGAGGCAAGTCATTTGTGTTTTAACGGTTCTCGTATGACATTACATGACACTAAAATTCCACATTTTACATGCTTCTTACATGAACTCTACATCACAGAAAGGTCTGCCGTCAGATGGCGGCTGACTGCCACCACGGCGTTGCCACACTGACAGAATTGAATTGCACAACGTTCATTTTGGAGTCGGACGCGGTAATGATATTTACGTTGCTCAACATATAGCGCCCCAACCTGAAGTTTTCTCCCATTTTGAATTCTTCTTTAACTTTGCGGTTTTATAGCACTTTTGTATTGACTTTTTTAGACTTTGGGATTTAGATTTAGGTTGCCGGGCATGGACGACAATGAAAATTGTGACAAGATGATTATGGTTTTTAGATGAGGCTGATGAAGTGAAGAAATTGTATCGAAAGGCTGGTGCGGGCTTCAAACATCAAGTATACAATGTGCATTATCGCTGATGTGGCAGGTCAATTGCAATTCCTTAGCAAAGTGGTTCACTGAGGTGCTGTTTGTTTTAAGCCCATTGCAGATGTAAGAGGGGGTGCATACAAATCTTTTATGATGCGCACAATTTGCTGTCTTTATGCTGTAGGAATCACTGCCCATGGGATGTAGGAAGCCGCACGAGGAATAGAATTCAAGTTCAGATTGAGGTGGCATGTAGTTTTGGGTGAGTTGGTGGGCACATATTTAAAATCCAATTTCTCATATCCATTTAATCCGAACCAATATTCTGAGCGGTCCAGAACTTTACTTTCGAGCTCCTCGAACGATTTTCTTGTGCTCATATCAGCCAAACACATGTTCATGTTTTGGCAGAAGCAGAGGGCTCCAAACCAGTCTAACTTAAGTACATTTATAAGTACGAGTACGAGCTGAAATAGTGGCATCCGGTGCAGTTCACTTCACCTCCTTTCCTAAAGATTACGAATATCCAAAGGAAAAACATAATCCGCGTCACTTGTAGATCCATTGTGTGTGGCTTACGGTGTGATGCATCTGAGGATTGTGGAGAAACTGCCGTGAAAACCATTCGAAATAGGCAAATAATGCCATTAAAGCGTATAATAATAGTTATACAGATATATATATATATTTTCCGTAAAATAATATTTAAATCGTTTGAATTACAGTTCGATACATTTCAGCAGCACAGATACCGCAGAGTTTTATTGTGACGCAACTTGATTGAAGATTCACTGGAAGATAAAATTCTACATGCGTGTTCCATGAACTTTACCCCCTAAAAAAGTCGGTCACCACTGTCTGATGATAGTTTCGAAGATTTAACGGGCCTTATAAAAATAATATTTAAAAGATGTAGAATCTAATTATGAATATTAATATTATTTATTTAAAACATATGCTTTTCCAAGATGAGTATTTTAAAATGACATTACTTAGGTCCCCAAAAAGCAGAGCGAGAGGGACCTATTTAAAAACGATATTTAAATGGTACACACAAATGTGTTTTTGTTTGCGTGCGAGAGCGAGAAATAAAAGATTTTTACGTTTGTGTGTGTGTGTGATGTGCTGTTAGAGAGAGAGAGAGAGAGAGAGAGAGAGAGGTATTCCATGGTAAGTAACTACGTGGTAGGGTCAACTCCAGGGGCTGCTCTCAGTTTGAGTTCCCAATATATGCCATTAAATGCGGTATAAATGTATGTATGTGGAAATATATGTGTATAGTTTCGGAGCCGATTGTATTTACGACGTCGCGATAGTAATGTATGGAGCGATCGATCGATTCCTATTCGCCTATTAAAGAAACTTAATGAGCCACCAGTGCCAGAAAGAGTGGACGATCGCAGAGTTATCCCCACCTAAGCAAGCAGCCATACCATGCACTACACTTCGAAACCATACCATCCTATGGCGTTTAAGCGGTGAGGCGAGATCAGTTGATTTTCAAACTTCAACAGGTGTTGATCGCATACTAACAGGAATATACACGCGGTAGATAGAGTGCACGAGTCAACGAAATCGGTAAAGCTGAAACAAGTTAGCACCAATTAAGCAGAATTAACGGCCAGGGCACGTGATCAGCATTTGAGTTCGTGGAGAGCGGCAAAATCTGACTTAATCGAAAATTTATTGATCAAAAGAAATATAAGCTGTGCCGAAAAGAGAACTCTCTAGGTGCGGTGTCTAGCGAATCTCCACTAAAGTTTGTGTGTCTCTTTTAGCGAAAATACTAACACTTGGATTATACCACTTCAACTTAAACTTCAATTCTTGAGCCGCAGCCATCAGCGAGCAGAATTCTCCAAAAGGTGAGTTTTTCCTCAGATAGGATGCAGGTTTCGTTGGGAGCCAGAGTCGGAGCATTTTAAAAAGTGCACCGCCAGCGAGGAGGGATGGGATTTCGTCATGGCAGGGTACAAGTGTGAGTGGGACAACAGCAAATCGGCTGGCTCTACACCAAGTGGTTGTCTCACTCGCTGAGCGTATCTTTCAGTCTGTCTGTGACTATGTGTGTGTGTGTGTGT
The DNA here is from genome assembly GCF_900245975.1 of Drosophila guanche. Taxonomy (NCBI): domain Eukaryota; kingdom Metazoa; phylum Arthropoda; class Insecta; order Diptera; family Drosophilidae; genus Drosophila; species Drosophila guanche. The sequence goes on along the minus strand of NW_022995743.1, from coordinate 13,008,082 downwards.
GTGCCTGTTTGTGTATCGTTACCTGTGGCTTCATTGCTGCTTACCTGCCATATCTCTGAAAAACATAACGAGGCACGCACACACACAGCCGTCAGCCGAACCCAGCGATGCAGCTGCTCGTCTCTGTGTGTGTTTTGTGTGAGGTGACATATAAACTTCCAACCCGAGTCGCAATTATCTTAGCCATTTTCCGCTGATCAACAGCTAAGCTAAACTCCCATTTGTATTAAGCAGTCCATCCACAAGCTGCATCGTGAGCAGAGCAGGAAGACTCTCACACCACACGCACACACAGATGTCGCAGGCTAATGCAGTTGTTGCCCTGCAGGGAGAATCGGAGAATTGAAAACACGCAGAAGAGAAGGCAGAAAATGAAACAGTTAAGAGACAACAAAAACATGCGACGAACGCGAGTAAGAGAGGTAGATAAGATTACACCTGTGTGTGTGTGTGTGTGTGTGTGAGTGTGTGTCGTGTGTTTTGTTGTATGTGATTGGAGTGCTCGCCTCTCGCTGGGAGGGGAGAATGGGTGAGTGGCGGAGGGTTGGCCAGAGTGCGGGAAAGGGGTGAACAAACCGGTAATGCATTTACTCAAAAAAGAAGTCACCTTCATCACAAATTCAACGCGTTGCTGCAAAAAAAAACAAATACAAAACTATCAGAAAGAGGTGCGACAGCAGGGCTGGTGGGAGAGAGCAAAAGAGAGCAATAGATCGACCATGATGTTGTTTGCATACGAATCTACATACATATGTACAAACATACATATGCACATACTACATATACATATGATGGTCAAATAACACTTGGAAATATTGGAAAACACTTTACGCCACTTTATCACCAATAGAAGCTTGTTTTCCGCTCTCGAAACCGAAATTTGTGGACGAGGATTAACCGATAAACACACATACAATGTTTATTATATGCAAATAATCCACTCGAAAAGCTTCCTGAAATGGCCGCCAATTAATCAACTAGCCATAATTCGATTTGAACGAGGGGTGCAGATAACAGAAACAACGAAATATTCTCAAAAAACTTAAAATACAAATAAATAAATTATTTCTATGCATAATTCAGAACCAGTTCCAATCGATTTTCAATTTTAATGTTATTTTTATACCTACTGTCGCTGGCTGTGGCTCGGTGAAAACGAAGCTGGAATTTAAATTGAAATATTCTGAAATGATTGCTCTGCGATCTGCTCAATGAATACATTTGATTTTGAGGTGCGACTCGGTTTTCCAGACGTAATCATCTAGACTCTAGAGGTGTGCTGTGCTCTTTGAATTCCCTGCAAACGCTCATGTATGCAAATTTCGATTCAATTGTGGATAAGGGAATGGGGCTGTGGCACAGGCATTCTTACCACTGCAGGGAGTACTCTCCTCTCCATTATATCGCCACTTGTCGGCTCTGGTGCATTATCTAATCGCGACATAAGCCGGCCCCATAAACGTATTTATAAAGATAAAAGGCCAAAAGCAAACATTTTCATTTTCCGACTCAGACTTTGACTCTATTCGGTGTCTCTCTGTGTGAGTGCGCGTCTGAGTGTGAGTGTTTGTATGAGTGTGTGGTTGTACGAGTGGAGTTAATGAGGTCACATCACTCTCTGCTCTGGCTGGTTTCATGGCTGGTAATTGGCCAGAGATACCTGCACACATACTACTTGTATCAACACAGCCGTAGATCCAGGCAGCTAACTCTGCCTCGCTCCATCTCCACGCAGGAAAATTATGAATACTTAACTCTCAAATCAAATCTTTTTTTGTTAAGTGCCCAGACAAACATCTAGCAACAACTGCAACTAGCAGCTTGAACCACTTAATGTCGAGAGTGCCGTGTGTGTGGGTAAACTGAGTTTAGTCTTACAGAACCTAAGTGTCGGCACATGCGGTGGATGCGTAATAAGTCTCTTGGGAGCTTGGCTTCTGCTTTTGGCACATGACTGTCATTCGAAAATAGCGAAAAAAGCAAACTATTTTGAGTGATTTTAACGATCCAGCTTCGTGTTTTAACTGCTTGGACACACAATGATGTCATAGTCGTCGAAATACCAACCAAGATTGGAGGGGCACCCAATGCAGTTCTCTTAAACTAGCTTAGCTTTTTCCCTGCTTAATTGAGCATGAAATTTCGCAGTCGCCTGTGCCAGTGCCAGTGCCCGTTCCAGTGGCAGTGTGGCCTTAATCAGCTGTGGTTCTACTCGTGTTTCGCACCCAAAGTAAAAATGCGTTGACATTTTACCTTAACCCTGAATCCAATCAATCAAGCCTGACAGCACACAGAAACAGCGGGAGATTAATCAATTTTTGCCAACTCTAATCAGATGCCATAAATGATTAGTCACCGCCTGGCCCACAAATATCCCATATGCAGCTGATGAAGAGAGTTCCAGCTCAAGTTGTTGTCAATCCATTCTTGATGTATGGTACAGTAGGAAGTATGTACATATGTACATATGTATTTCAGCCTGACCAAAACCCCATTTGGCGACAGTTCTTGAGGGCAACTTTCACCTCATTCGTAATCGGACACACTCTGACACTCTGACCATCGGGGGACGAACTTTGAATACTCTGTATGAAGAGCACTGTTGGCTAAGAGGGGCCTAGGGCGCTCGGGAAGTCAAATGGGACTGAGCTTCTTTGGGGGGCCTTGAAGATATTACTGTAACTCCGTTTGCTCAACTCCATAAGTCAGGCTTCCAAACTTAAGCCGATTTCACAGCACAAGAGCTTTCGGTTCAGGGTCTGGTCTGAGTTGGGGTCTGCTTTTGGATAGCACCCATTGCCATGCCGATAAAATGCAGAGACTCTTGGCCTACAGTGACTCAGTGGAGTATGTGCCTGTGCCCGGGCCTGTGCCCGTGCCCGTGCCTATGTGCACGTTTGGGCCGTATGGAATGTGGCCAGAAGCAGGCCACGTTGGCAGACGCCTAAACGAGAGCGAGCACTGGAATTGCATTTGAAATTCGATTTTCTTCCACCTAATTAATGCAGAGACGGTTCACCCAAGAGGGGGAGAGAGGGGGGTTTTCCGCACCTCAAAAGCGAAATGTGTGACGCAAATTGCAGCTCTTGGGCTGGGCGCGGTATTCGTCTCCACAAATTGTGATAATGTCAGCAATTTGACAGTCGAACTCAATGCCACTCAGAGCTCAGGACCCGACACTTCATAAATATACAACCATACATATTTAAGTGTGTGTGTGTAGATGTCTCAGTGCTGTGAAAATTCCATGTACTTCGCATACGACTCGTTTTTAAACCGACTCGTTCCGATAAAACAATACGTGATGGCCGTAGTCCCAACCGCCAACTACCCCGCCTTTGTTCTGTTTGCAACAAAAGCCCCAACGGAGTGCAAAGTTTAACGTGCCAACAAAGTGGGGAAAATGTTTTTCAAAAGTCGCACTTTACTGTGGGCACAAATCAGGTTTCTGCTTCTGTCGGTTCAAACAATGAAAAGCGCTTTTCATTTCTGTCCCTGTCAGAGTTGTGCCATCCCAGGCCGGGCCGGGCCAGGCCATGCCAAAACCAACCGATCCGAGACACAACCTAATGCTGAATTACCAACCAAACTGGAACTGAAGCCAGCCTGTCCATATCCCGCTAATGAACCGCCCGCAACATCGTCCTCGCTCTCGCCCTCACCTGGTTTGAGCCGGTTTCGGCTAATCATCTGGCGATGCTGAATGCCCCCTTAAGTTCTTAATTTATACACTGCTTCCTGTTCAATATCGGTGCTATATATACTCGTACATGCATATGTGTCTGATATCTGTATAAACAAAGAACAATTGCAGCCCGTAGTGAGGAAGCAGACATAAATTTCCCCATCGAATGGCTGAAATTAATTTACGATCATTTCAATACTCGCCCTGAACTCCAGGCTCTTTCCTTGAGCCCCCAGCCCAGGCCAGGTCTCAGATAACAACAAATTCACATTATCAGCTTCATTTTTCGGCTGGACAGTGGAAATATTAAGCCTGATTGATCATATAAGACGGCCAGTCGTATCGGTATCATATCATGATATGTGAACTCCCTTGTGCAATCATATAAGATTCAGAAGGGACTCACTGCTAATGAGCTTGCAGAGGTCTGCAAACGTTGCACAAATATATCAAAGACATAGCAAAGTAAGACCATTATTTTTATACTCATTGCACTTTTCAGTTCCGCAGCTGGAGTTCCTTTGTGATAGAATATACATATGTACAAAGAGATTTGTACAATCTGAACTCGTTTCACCTCGTTCTAACGAGTCTCTGTTTGAAATGCGATTCTTTTGTCACGCTCTAAGATTATCTTCGCAATTTTCTAGCATTATTAACCAAAGTGTCGCATTGATTAATCTGCATTTAATCATAGCTAATCAGTTTAGTTGGGTTATAGCAGAGAGCGACATGATTAAAGTTCAAAAAACTTTCAATACAAATACAAATATATGAATAGGATTTGTCGTGGCACTTAAGCTTTTTACACAGAAATTCTCTCTTTGTAATTGCTGGGTAAATTGAAATCGCTTTTAGCCAGAATTTTCGTAACTCGAAAAGTCATCTGTCTGACTTTTGGCCGCCACCGCCACTGCCAGCCACCGGGCTAACTTGGCTTACACTCCGCTTGGCTGCGGTCGTCACAGCTGCTTCGAGTCGCAATTTCCAGCCGACAACAAAAAATAAACCAGTCTGACCATCTTTCGAAGCCACACAGTTCCCCCTTTTTATAGCCAATGTGGAATTATATGTGTGTGTGTGTGTGTGTGTGTTTGCTTGTCTGTATTTGCCATCTTCGTGTGTGTTTGTGTTTGTGGTCAAATGTCGGCATTTTTTATATTTTTGTATATTTCTTTATGTTGCCCCCTTGGGCAATTTTTGCCATTGTACTTGCTGGCCAAGCAGAAATTAATGTTGCAGAAATGATGTGCCCAGAATGGCGTCACTCGAACAGGACATGCCTTCTGCCCCTGTGTGAGAATGCACATTTGGGCGTTGGGGCGGCTCCTTACGCAAAAATCATGAAACCATAAACAGCACTCGTGATGCTAATGAATCGGTCAAACAAATGTGATTGAGTCGTGATCTACAGATACTTCCAGTTCGAATCGGTTTCACCCTAATCAAGCCGAGGCTCTGCCTCAGTTATTTCCGTTTTCAGTCGGTCTTCTTCGCCGTCTTCCCATGCATCGATATCCTATCCTTAACAGGGACAACAGATGATCCTCTACCTACTCGGATGTCTGTCTCTTCCTCTCGTTTCACTTCCTGCTAACGATGGAATGCTATTTTTACCCAGACGTCTCAATCATTATCCACCCACGCACACACATGCTCATCGAGAGCGTTTTTTGGGTATTTCTGGGTAATGCCAAAGACAGATTTCTGTGTGGCTCTTAAGTCGGAGTCAAGGCGAAACTACCTGAGTTCGATATTCGATGTTCAGGGGTTCATTAGCTGACCTTCTTGATCCCGTTGCTCTCTCTCTCACTCTCTGTCTCTCTGGGAGAGAAGACAATTCATAATATTTAGTGGCCAAGGGTCACGCCCAGTTTCCAATTTCCAACCGACTGCGCCCATCCACAGTTCGATAACTTTCCATGGGTCCCAGGTCCCTGGTCCAGTCGCCGCAGTCCCCAGCTGCTCTGCAGCTCCACATGACATTTTTGTGTAACACGAGACCCCAAGGGAGGGAGACCATCATTCAAATCTGTTGACAAACCCGACCAGATGCCACAACCAGTTGATAAAAAGCTAAACTGAAAACAAAAACAAGCCAAAAAGCAGAAAAAATCAACTAAAAACCATAATAAATTCCCCCCACTAATCAAATAGAAATATGTTTATGTTTCAAGTTAAACGATGCTGGTACATATCACGATTTCAGTTTAGAGTTTAGAATCAGTTGGATATGCGATACTTTATGGAAGTATGGATAGCCCTTGGACAAACCGCTCCACACTGTTCTGTTCTGTTCCGTTTTGTTTCCGTGTCTGGTTACAACAGCCATTATAAACAGTGACACGCAAAAAACATAAACAAAGTGTATCACGAGTCTCGATCGAATGTCAAAGTGTTCTAGAAAGCGGTTCCAGGAAAGCATTTCCCATTAATTGTATATTAATTGATTGTGGGACCCAGATTTAATTAGATGCACTACAGCAAATGCCACTCACAGCCATTTAATTCAATTGTTTTTGGGGGGAGGGGGAAGCTTAAGGGAGTACTCCGGCTAGACCCATTTCCCAACTTAGCTAATCTGTATGGGTTTACGCGCAGATAGCTGCTGCCACATGATGAACTCGTTGACTCACGGGCTTCCGACTCTGAGGCGGATTTGAATACACGTACAAGTATGGCCAGTGCCAGTGCCAGTGCCAGCGCCAGCGCCAGTTACCGGTTTTTACTCTCTAAACTTGAACAACATCGTCTCCACACACGCAGCGCAGCGCAACGCAGCCATTATACGATCCATGTATCCACAGCGTGCACGTATGTATGTATAGGAATATCGGCGTTTACACGTATACATATCGTTGCAATGACAGAAATGGAATTAATTATGGTTGGAGTGTCGGCGGCGCCTTGGCCCGACTCGCGGGCCAACACAAATTTTGTCTGCCTCAGAAAATCTTTCGTGACTCGATGAAATGTTAGCCAAAAGACCTAAACACGTTTAATGCGGGCCTCAGCTGCAGTTGCTGCTGCTGCTCTAACAGAGAGCCAGGCACCCACAGCTTGGAGAGATCGTTGCACAAACACTCAACTTGACACCCACACACAAAATTTCTGTGCGACAGACAGACAGACAGTGCCCCGATCCCGATCCCGATCCCGATCCCGGGACTGAGCCGGGGCAAGCGCTGCCTGGCTAAGCAATTTCTGTCTGGCTTTGCGTTTGTATATCTAATTAAATGCTCCTACAAATGCACTGAGAGAAAAGGCGACTTACATTAAGAAATTAAATGGCAATTCCCAATGAATCCTCTTTTTGGTCCATCTTTTGAACTTCTTTGCGCTGTATTCGATGGCATTCCTCCAGTGTACTTATATATGGTATATATGTGTGTGTGCATACGAACAAATGAACATTTATCCACTCATATATGGTCATATATTGACTAGATAACTGTGCTCGCTCGTTGTTGTTGCCAAGTTCGCTTACTGCGCATTTCCCTACAATGCCCGATCGCAGGCTGGGATCGTAGCTCCTCCCTCGTTCTTGGCCACAACAATTAAACCGAAAGCTCTTTGTTTACCGCATTGCGAATTATTTGCTTTGCCATGAAAACGTAGGCAAACAGAGGAGAGGCGAGCTCCAATACTCCAAGGCTCCAAGCCGACACAGAATCCACACCACTTCATAAGGGAAAATGGAATTGGAATTTCATTTACGAGTTATATTGCATAAGTCTGAGAGAGTTCGTTCATGTGTCGCTCGATCGGCCGGTTCTGGATTTCTGGGAGAACAAGAAAACTGGAAAACGTGTTACGGCAAATTGGTCTGAACGGATTGGATCCCTCTGTGCCAATGATTGGCATATACAAGTACGTCAATTCGCTTGACCGATTCTGATTACCCAATCAGTTTGGAAGAGTACGCAAGTCAGTGGACTATAATCAAAGGGCAAACAAGGCCCGAGACTCCGGCTAATAAGTAAACAGAAGCAGAAACTGAGACTGAGACTGTGACTGGGCCTCCGCAGATCTGCAGTTGGAACTTGTAGATCTTCAATGAGAATTACTCACACTGTAAAGTTTTGAAGGTATGTGGCAAGGGAATTACTTTACGGATCCGAAAGTGCCAACTGCTTTCCCCGATTCTGAGTAACGTGTTTGAAACACTTAAAGAATCATTGACGTTTGTTTATCAGGCCGTGGAATCATGGAGCCATTCAACGATAAGCAAACATTTGGCAACAAAACTCTCCTCCTGGGTTTGCGTTTGTTCATGAAATTAGCATTTCCATTGCGCCTGCGAATGATGTCAACTCTATCGAGTCGGAGCCTGAGTCGGGGTTGGGTGGGTGCTAATCCATCGCGTCAACATTCATTCAAGTGTTGAAGTAACTCCGCAACGATGATGATGATGACGCTGATGATGCATTGAATTTTTGGTAAAATGAGTGATATAATGTGTTGTATTTGAGGGGGAGTGAGTGTAGCAATGAGTGCTGCCAGCTCCAGCGCTCTCGTTGTTGATTCAATAAATGTTTATCTGCTTATCTGCATTCAACAATTACCGATAAGATTGTGGGCCCCAATGTGCTTCCCGTTAAAGGCTGTGAGTCGTCGCACTGCGAGCCAGTAGAGGTTTCTAGGAAGCAAACCGAAGCAGCCTTCCCCCAACTTTGCGTAGTTACTGTACAAAAATCGTATTGGTCCATTGCAGTTTGCTCATCCGCTAATCTCAGAATGGGTCGCCAGGCGAGACTGGTGCTGTTGTTGGTCGTGTGCCTTGGGGCGCTACGGGCCAGCCACTCGAGCACCCTGAAACCGAGCATCCACCTGATCCACGATGACATAATGGACAACGAGCTGAGCTCCAGCGAGGATGTGAATGTGGCGGAGAAGAGCAGCCTGAAGATCTCCACGCCCAGGGGCAAGGAGCTGCCAGTGGACACGACCACGAAGAGTGCCAAGAAGGAGGCGGTGGCCGCGACCACACAGCAGGCCATCAGCGAGGAAACGCTCAAGGACCTGATGGAGGCTTCCAAGCACAGCCTGGCTCTGGCCGAGGATCCGCGCTTCAACAAGATGCTGCCCAAGTCGCAGAATGCCACCGACAGCGTCAGCAAGAGTGGCATGAATGCCACCAGCAGCGATGAGAACGAGGAGTATGACGACAACTACGGCTACGACGAGGACGACTACACATACTTCGATGAGGAAAAGGAGACGACTACCAGTACCAGTCCCAAGAAGAGCCGAACCTCCACCACCACCCGCCAGCCCAAGCTGTTGCCCATCGTGGAAAATACCGCCACCAAATCAAAGGTAATTTGAATCATGCAGGATCCAAATTGTATTTATAAATCGATGTTGCTCCTTCAGGTGAAGGTCTCCGCCGAGTCGAAGACCAAGGAGAACACCATTGACGACTCCAACTACGAGGACTACGACGGAGACGACGACGACGACGATGATGATGACGACGACGACGACGACAATGTGCCACAAGGGGAAGCGGATGACCTGGCCGACGATGAGCAGGTTGTGTTCAGCGAGAATGTTCCCTGTCCCAGATACTGCGTCTGCTCCCGAAATGTCAACAGCTACCTGGTGGCCACCTGCAGCAGGTCAGTCCGAATCCCTCTCTATAGCGATTCCAGATGATTAGTGTCGAAATGTTGCAGATTGGATCCCGGCACCCAGAAGTTCGGATCAGACATTACCGATCTGGTGGTGACGAATGTTGGCCCCAAGTACCCGATTCTGTTGGGACCCAAGTTCTTCCAGGGACTGGGCCTGAAGTTTGTCGCCTCCATTAAGATTGCCAACTGCACGATTGAGTACATGCACCCGGAGGCCTTCCACGGCTTGGAGGAGCTGTATGCAGTCAATATGACGGATGTGGGTCTGGCCATCATCAATCCGGACACCTTTGCCCAGAACAAGAAGATGCGAATGCTGACCATCTCCGGCAACGACCTGAGCGTCATGTCTAGCCTCCACTACCTGCTCAAGGTGGGTTTTCCAAGAGAGATCTTTTATCTGCTTTGATCCGCCACTGATCCTCTTCCTCTGTTTCAGTCCTCTAGCATTGAAGAGCTGGATCTATCGCGCAACAACCTCATGGAGCTGAACCCCAAGGCCTTCTCGAAGCTGTCCAACATCGTGTTCATCAACCTGGCCCAGAACAACCTCAAGAAGATACCCGAGAAGGTGTTCGAGCCCGTGGAGACGCTGGAGGAGCTGGACCTCTCATACAACTCGCTGAGTGAGCTGCCCCGTGGCATCTTCAACGGCACCACCCTCTCCATACTGCACCTCAAGTACAACGCCTTCACTGGCGACCTGCACTTTGGCATCAAGGAGCTGCAGCAGCTCGATCTGAGCTTCAACTCGATTGTCCAGGTGCACCACAGCATGTTCGACAAGATGCCTGGACTGACCAACCTGAACCTGAAGGGCAACGGCATCACCAAGATCCAGCCGGACTCATTCCTCACGCTGAAGAGCCTGCGACACATCGACTTGTCCATCAACGAGCTGGACCAGATATCCGGAATGCTCTTCTTCAAAAACTCCGAGCTGGATGTGATCCGACTCAACGACAATCCCCGCCTCAGCCAGCTGCCCACCGATGGCTTCCTCAGCTACAACGGGGAGTTCACCGTCTACTACCTGGACATCTCCAACTGCGCCATTGGCCCTCTGGGACACAAGACCTTCTCGACGATGCCCCACCTGACCACCCTGAAGCTGGCCTGGAACAACATCAATCATCTGCCGCGCGAGATCTTCACCACCCTGAACAAGCTGATTGACTTGGATCTGAGCAACAATCTGATTTCCAAGCTCGACGATCTCACCTTCATGGAGAACAACGAGCTGACGAAGCTCAATCTGGCTGGAAATCCCATCAGCCGGTTGTCCGTGCGCCTGTTCATGCCCCTGCACCAGTTGAGGTCCCTGGACGTGAATGACTGTGAGCTGACCACGCTCCTGTCGGACAGGCAGCTGGGCGTTGGCTACAAGATCTTCGAGAGTCTGCGCAGCTTCAACGCCTCCGGCAATCTGATCAAGAAGATCTCCTCGGCGGACGTGAAGAGCTTCAAGAACCTGCGCTCCCTCGACATCAACGGCAACCCGCTCAAGTGCAACGCCGAGTTCCAGGACTTTATCAGCTACGTGACCCTGCAGATGCAGATGACGCCCAAGAAGATGCCGGTGCTGGCCAATCTGGAGGATGACGCCACAATCCTGGAACTGGAGACGCAAGCACAGGCAGGCTGGGCTCAGCTGGCCCATGAGGTGTGCAAGCACGAGGAAGGGGCCATGGCCAAGGCCGACAGGGCGGAGCAGAAGCTGGAGAAGCGTCTGAAGGAGAGCGAGAAGAACCTGGACGAGGACGAGCAGAAGCTGCTCAGTGTCTTGGACAAGAGTGTGCTGGACAAGAGCAAGCTGAGCAGCATGCAGAAGATCTTGAAGGGTTCGGCCAGTGCCAAGGAGGAGGACAGTGCTGAGGAGGATCTAAACAACGGCGGAGAGGACAAGGAGGATGACGCCGAGATTGACTATGACAGCGAAGAGGATGACGATGATGATGATGACGCCGACGCCGACGACGATGACGCTGACGACGCAGCTGATGATGAGCGCCTCGAGGATGCCAAGGATAAGACAAAGACCAAGACCAAGACCGAGAACGACTTTGACAAGTATTTGGAGAAGGAATTAAAGCCCAAACTGAAGAACCATGGCCTCAAGGTGGAGGAGATCGACATGTCCAAGGAGACACGTGACAAATTCCTGCTGGGTGAGTTAAACTTTGACTCAGACATGGAGTGGCCTCTGACCTTAGATTCCGTTAATTCCGTTTCAGAGAAATTCGGAGTGCTCAACGACGACTCGGATATGGAGGAGATCTTCATTGAGCGCGGCCACATCTACTATGGCGGCTACAATTTCCTGATCCCAATGATCCTCGTGGTCTCGTGCGTGGTCCTTATCCTGCTGGCCATTGCCAAGGTCGTCATTATGGTGCTGCGAAAGCGCGGCGAACGCTACCGCATGGCCCTGCTGGCCTCGAAGAACTCCTTCGTTTACCAAAAGCTCAGCGAGGATATTGTGAAGCCCGCCAGCAAGGAGCCGAAGCAACCAAAGGTGCACCGGTACGCGCCGATCAATCAGGTCTAAGGTCCTTCGCTCCATCGTCATCGCAGTTCCGGGCAGGACTTGGCGGAAGTCCAAGTCGAGTTGCGCTGTTTTTCTAATTTATAAGATTATTGATAGTTGAACAAGTGGAAAGCAAAAATGGTCACCACCCCCCAATGGAACACACCCACACACCCACACACACACACATACACACACAAACAAACACACGAACGCATGAAGGCACACAGAACCCGTTGTCGGACCCCACCGCCAGCGTCAGGAGCAAAAGTATTAGCGAAAATGAAAAGGAAACTGAAAGCAAAAACTGAGAAATACTTCAATCCAAAAATAATAATGAGAAAAGAGTAAATGATAAATAACAATTCCATTCCATACTCTAAACCCTATACTAAAATGTATGAAATAGCTGCAAAAATGTTGTACTTAATCCTGTTGCAGTCGCCTCCCAGGTGGGGGACAACTCAGCAGAAACTGGGCAACGCTGCCGGACGGAGACAGAGCTCGATTAGCAGCCGTTTCGAGAGCAACGGACTTACCACTGATTGAGCCGCCGCCCCAATATCCCAATATCCCAATCTCCCATAACCAAAACCCTTTAATTACCCCAGCTGAAGCCGCATCGAAACGTAGGAACAAGAGAATTTCGCGAAAAACTTGAAGATTTAGTGCCATTTTGCCAAAATTCAAACAAACTGTTTCAAAACTAAACACGAGTCAGGAGGAGGCAGGATTAATAGTAGCGAGGAACCAGAAGATTGCGGTAGGAGTTTAGATCCGGATCTGTGTAGAAACTGTTAGAGAGGACTCCTTCAAATGGCGTCTGATTTGTAATCTGAACGGAACAGACAAGCGAAACAATTAATGCATAAAAACTAAGTTAAGCCCTTTTTTATTATCATTTTTTCCCATCAAATCAAGTAATCGGTTGACTTACTTTGACTTTGAAACCAATTCCGAAAACAATAAATTATTTTAACCAAACCGATCGTAATCTTTAATATACCTACGTATTAAATATAACATGCGGTTCAATAAAATAAAAAATCTTTTCTTTTATTAATTATACAATGGAATGAATGCACAGCATTGAGCGGGAAGAGGAGATTGCATCTGTTTATCATCTGAACTACAATTTCCGCTGGAATCTCGCTTATATTAAATCCGGTCCATCTTGACGTTACATTTTATTCGATCTTTACTGAACATTCATACAGTTTCCAATATTTAATCTATCATTTAAAACACACTCAGGGTTTTCAAATTTTCAATTGCAACTCAAACTTATCGATACTTATCTTTGTTTATCGAAAGTGGGCAGCCCTGGGAAAACAGCTGACGAACAAAGCAAACAAAAAGAGAAGAGGGCGGCCGTTTTAAATGGTATTAACAAATACAATTTCCTTTAAATATATATCTGTGATTTGTATCTGCTTGTGGTATTTTTTACAACTCGCATATGTATAGGAACATATGTAAAAATATACTATGCTTGGATGCACTTGGAAACTTTAAAAGCTTCGCCTGTCTTGAGCTGCAGTGAGACCAAAGCTTGGCTGCATGGACCCGTTAGTTTTATACTTTTTCTTCAAGCGAACAGGCCAGGCGCGTGGGTAAGTGCAGAGCCCATTAATTTAATAAGCCACCATGGAATTCTCAAAGAGTTGGGCCAAGTTCTCGTGGGTCTGTGCGCGAGGTGCTAATTTAGTGATCCGTTCCTGGGGCAGCGTGCCCGCGACCAGATTGGGCACATCGCTGCTGGAGAAGCCGAGTTCGCGGAGGCCATTTTCAATGCCAGCGCGTTGCATAAAGCCTCGTACAGTGTCCGCCAAAAGGCGACCGGCATCTGCTGCCTTAACGCCGTCTGCTTTACCGCCTAGAAGTTTGGCAGCCTCCAGATGGCGATCGGGGCAAGCGGCCGCAGTGAACTCAAAGACCGCGGGCGCACTGATCACAACGGAGAGGCCATGCGGTATGAGCGCATGGTCGGCCAGGTAGCCAGCTGGCTTGTAGTCCCTCACATTTCCCGAAATGGGGTAGGACAGTCCGTGACAGAGATGCACCCCAGCGTTGCCAAAGCCCACTCCGGCCATTGTTGAGGCCAGATGCATCTGGGAGCGAGCCTCCAAATTGTCTGGCTGGTATATGGCATCGATGAAGTTCTTGCGTATCGTCTCGAGGGCAAACCGCGCCCACACATCGGATATGGGATTCCTCCCCTGATAGGTGGGTCGCAGACTCGGATCACTCGGCGCTGGTCCCCGCTCGCGATAGTCCACTGCCGTGAAGCTCTCCAGGGCATGGCAGAATACATCGAAGCCGGCAAACGCCATTACCCTCTCGGGCTGCGAAAGGGTGTGCAAAGGATCAATTATGGCTGAGGGTATAAAATATGTGAAAAGTTTGAGAATTGCGGACTTGGTTCATGGCTTACCTAGAGTCGGCTTGAGGTATTTGCTGGAGATTCCTGTCTTGGCGTGCAATCGCTTATAGTCAAAGATGGCCACGCCAGTGGTTTCGGAGCCAGTTCCTGAGGTGGTGGGCATAGCAATCAAGGGCTTCAACTTTACGGATATCTACAGGGCAAACGGGGATCTTAGACAGCATTCAACTTGTCATTCCTTGCAGCAGACATCACCTCCTTTCCCTTGCCAATCGGACTGTTGACATAGTCCAGAAACTCTGCGTCGCGATCACTGCTGAACAGATTGGCCGCCTTGGCCGTGTCCATGACTGAGCCACCGCCAATGGCCAGGAATGCATCGAACTCGTTCTGGCGCGCATACTCTGCGGCATGCCAAAAGCTGCCATCCGTTGGCTCCACACGCGTCTCATCGTACACCTCATAGTTTATGCCATGGCGGCTGAGGGAGTCCAAGGCCACCTTGACTGACGGCAGCTTCGCTACATTCTTATCCGTGACCAGACAGACCTTCTTGGCACCCAAATTTCGCAGGTCTGCGCCAACCTCAACACTCACACCAGGTCCAAAGCGCACAGTCGAGGCAGACATCTACCAAAACATAAACGAAACAATTAATGCTTATTATCTGCCTTGGACTTTGGATGTCGTCTGGTAGATCTACGTATCAGCTACAGTCTCAACGAGATGATTATCTCCTATCTGCGTGAGGTCCAAAGTCCTACGCATAAATACTTGCCTCGAAGGCGTACTCCTTCTGTCCCGTCTGGATCCCCGTGGCCGCTGCTGATCCATAGTTATGTGAGTGGGCGGGGCACTTGCAGCTACAACGGAATAAGGCAGGTTTTAATTAAACAATTTGTACATGCAAGTTATTTAAACATCAGCTTACGAATTGGACACGATCGTATTGATCAAGTTCAAGACATTTTTACGCGACATTTCCGGCTCAGTTTTGTATTTTGAATATTGGCGAAGTGCGTAAATTGTTGGAGGTACAGGTTAAAAGTAATAACAATTGGATCGGCGGAGACAGCAGAAGATGTTTTGTGTACAAAAAAACTCAATCAGCTGGTCGCTGATAAGAGCCTATCGATAGTGGCCGCATATCGATAGCTTCATGGCTTGTGCGATCGATTCTTAACAGTTTTTCTCTTTTTTGCAGATTTGAAATCAAACAAAATGTGCGACTACAAACGAGAATATTCCTATGTTATGGACGACAGCGCCTTTGATGGCGATGTCTCGATGGCGAGTTTTGACCACGGCTTTGAAAACCTGTGGGTGCAAGTTGCCGAGGAGTTGCGCCGCGAGAGGGAAATGAACGAACTGGACCAACTTTTCCAACAAAAGTTGAGTCTGAGTCCGCAAGCACATGGGGATCAATGGATGTTTTGATGCAGATCCCAGACGACGGCCGCTGTGATATTATTCAAGTTTTACATATATAAATTGCCAATAGAAATGACCTTCGGTGGGGCATTTTCGATAAATGCTCGAAGAATTTGTATAATCAGAAGTCCAAATGTATAACAAGTCCGGTTAAGTAAGGTTTTTGTATACCGCGTTCTTTAGAGCTAACATTTTCGTTATCTGTAAATTGTATTTATTCGTTAAATCTTACGCGTTCCATTTTTAATATTTGTTAATTTATCAACTAATCGATTTATGCCGAACCTATGTTGGTCCTCAGTGTTGAAAATTGAACATTCGGCAAATGTTTGCCATCGATTTATATTTAATTGTATGTGGAAATAACTTCCTCACCTCCTAACTAGGAGATCAAGTATTGTTAATACAAGCTAGAAGGAAGCATCGCGCATCCACATGATTAGATAAAGTTATCAACAGCCAAGCCAACCTTCTATCGTACAAAATGTTTTTGCACTTTGCCAACTAATTAGGCCAAACAATCGCCAGAGAGATCCCACACAGAGATCTGGTTGAGATTCGCTTGGAATGGGAAAAGTGACATCGAGAATTGTTTGGTTCAGTTGTGAGTGAAGCCAATTACCTAAATGTATGTCCGCCCATTTTTAGCGCTGGATTTACAACTCAATTTGGATAGATATCTCGCTTGATCTGCGCACATAAACAACAGCCAAAGGTAAACGATGTTGACGGCAGTTCCCTTCATTAGCATTCGCCGGGTCGCCGGCCAGTCGACCGCCATACCATAAAACGCCTCGACAACAGCCGAACAGTCAGCAGTTTGCAACCAAGAGTGGCGGATAGAGCATATAGCGAAGATGAAGTGGTTTAGTTTGTTCCTTGTATTTGGTGTCCTCGCTTTGATTGGGAGCCTGGGCACCCTGACAGCCGCGGAGCCAGTTCCAGCTCCAGAGCCCAAGGGCCGTCCGCATACCACACGACGCCCGCGCAACGACAACGACAACGACAGCGATCGACGCTAGCAATCCGAGCGGGAGGAGTCTACACGGAGGTGCAGCGAGCCACAGAAGATACAGAAGGCACATCTACTTTTGGTGAAGGTTAAATGTTTTGGAGTTGAGCAAATGCAATTCGTTGAGGTTCTGCTCGTGTAGCGGGCCGAACTTCCCCCCCTACACACAATAAAGAAATGCAAATCAAAGACGGATCTATTTACAACAGAGTTTTGATCATTATTCGATAGTTTCTTTTGTTTGCCGTAGTACACTAGAGTTAAATTGGTCTGCTTAATACATAATACCGCTCTCATTCTGGGATATTTCGATATATGATGATAGTTCGGGGGGGCTGTAGCAGGCTGACGTTACTTTTTATGCTCTTTGGTGGTGTAAGGGGTATTGGGGATAGGGAATTGGAGTGGGCTCGCATTGTATTTGATTTAGTTTCTCTACTTGACTTGTATGTGATCAAAGGATACTTAGGTGTATGCCTCGGAATCATTTACAAATTGCAGCTGTCTGCAGTTCATCAAACTGAATTCAATAGCATCCATTCATGTCCATTTGGGTTTCCACTTTCATTGGCTTAGCTACGATAGGTTCGGTTACAAAATAATTTCAATTTATCTAAATTGTAATTACATCCATCGCATGCATCAGAGTCTGCTCCTGTGGCTGCTCAATCCCAGACGCCAGAGCACTGCGTGCGCTCTCTGTTAGAGCTGGGGCAGTGCTCCAGCGCAGGATTACATTTGTAAATCCATTTAAAGCTAGCTTTACATTACAGTTACAGTTACCATTAGATTAGAGTAACACACGATTAATTAAACTATTCGAGTTTATTCTGTGTTTAGGTTTAGTGGGGTGTGTGTGTTGGCGTCGATTCGCTTTCGAGAGGGATTTAACTTAGCCTATATTATCTCTAGTAAGTATTATATATGCACCAACATACATGCTTATATGGAATCCTGTTTAGCATATACTTATGTACTCGCAGTTCGTAGTTCTAGCTGATTTGATCAAATGCTTACTCGTTTATTTGTATCTTGACATAGGTAGAGATAGTTACAAATGTATGTATCTGTACTTGCTGATTCTTGTTTGCTTGCATCTTGAAGGTGGGTCCGACACTTGACTTGAGTACACTTGAACTCGCGTTTTTGGTTTTGCCTTGGAATCTAAGCTCGAATCCAGAAAGGAACGGAAAAGGGACACTAACTGACTATAAACAGGTAAGAGGCGACACTCGTCACATGACTATTAAGGGAATACAGCTGAGTATCTTCGGTTGTGGTTGTCTAGCTAGCTCCGATTCGCCTCCCACTCTCATTCGGGAGACTCCGAGGAGCCCGATATTCCCCCCAGACTGCACGCCCCCACGCTGCCCGCACTCGTCGATGCTCCAATGTCGCTGATGCTTTTCACGCGTCGTCGACTCTGCTCGTAGAGCAGCTGGGCATCCACTCCGCTCCCATCCAACAGGCTGCCAATGGGCGGGGCGCTCACGCGGTGCCCCGGCGGCGGACCATGACTGTAGTTGTTGCTGCTGCCACCAGCCATGGGAATCGGCGGTGGAGCAGTAGTCGGAGGCGGCAGAAAGTGATGATAGTGTTGCTGCTGGTGCTGCTGTTGCTGCTGTTGCTGGTGCTGCTGATGATGCAGCGAACCTATGGTAGCGTATATTCCTCCGCCACCCTCGCTGCTGCTGTACGAAGGCGTTGGGGAGGTGGAGTTGCCGAAGGAGCTGCGATCGCCGGCACGATGGGGTTTAGCATTGAACCGAAAGGCTTTGGAAAGAGAGCTCTGCAAGAGAAATAGTCCAAAGATTAGTAAGTAGTAGTAAGGGAAATGTGTACGATCTGAACCCACCTGAGATCCTTTCCATGCCGAAATCTATGGGCAGGCAGAAACGAAAGAGAGACAAATGTAAATTTGGATTAATAAAGTACTGCGTAGGAATATAAACTGTTTCCTTCTGGATATTTTAAAGGATTGGAGAGAGAAAACAAATTAAACTATCGTTTGGAAATGTCGTGAAACTTTTGTTGTGGCTGTATGTCTAAATTTGGAATTCTTTTGTTCGAATATTCGCTGAAAGTGTGTCTGATATTGCGAGTATTGAAGTGTGTTAATTAGCTGTTGATTGTTTTTGATGATTAGCTGAATTATTTGAAACAAACATGCTTATATCAAAGTACTACAAAGTACATACTTATCTGCCGTCGGTTGTTATTAGCTGCGACTACGTACACATACATAAACTGCATACATACATACTTAGATATGTAAGAAAACAATCATTGATATGGAGTATAACGTATAACGTATTGTGGTGTGAAAGATCTTAGTGGCACCTCTAGTGGGCAGAATATTCGATTATATATGGAGGAGACAAGTAGTTAGACACTGAGAGACAACAAAAGCTTCACGTCAAGTCAGGCTTAAATACAGGAGGATATATGTATATCAATATCGATTATGGCTTATAGAGCCAGCTTATAGATGGACTTATGTGGTGGACTTACCCTGAGGCTACCGCTCGAGCGGCGGTCTGTTGTGGCATAGTGCTGCAGTCCGCCGGGTCCAGTCAGGGGCACTACGCCGCAACCTGAACGGATGCCTTGACCCAGAGTCGCTCTACACAACAAACATGGCAATGTCGATATCCGATTTTTTGCATAGGTTCGAATAGTGTGTGTGGTGTGTGTGTGTGTGTGTGGGTGTGTGGATGTTGATTGGATTTGTGCAAAAGTTTTTGTTATAGGTAGGCAGGCGGCACAATGGAGATAGTACACAGACACAGCAGAGAACGGAACGTAGGAGAGTACGAGCAGGCGGGCAGGCGGGCACAAATACAGAGATACACAGATATAGTGATACAGAGGCAGGCGGGCAGGCAGGCAGGCAGGCACACACACACACACACACACACACACACACACACACATATGCACATAAAGAAAAAGAGAGAGAGAGAGAGAGGTGGTTGTTGTCGTGTTATTGTGGTAATAATTGTGTTATACAATCAAGCATAGCCAGAGACAGACATCAACAACAACAAGCCGTTGATTCGATTAGAGTTTGAATTTGGAAGTAGGAAAAGCAGGAGATGGATAAAAGTATAGAAAAGATGAAAAAAGAAACGGGGCAGAGACAAGAATCGGTTAATCAATTTATCTTATTGAAAGATACATATTTTTAGCAACTTTCTGTTTTCATTTCGCAGTTAAATTTTGTCACAGTTAACTACTCATAGCGAAAAAACCTACAGGAAGCAAGGAGAAAGATTTATGTATGTATCTATCTATGTATGTGTATGTTGAGAGGAAAGACAGCCCCAGAAAAGAAAGTCGAAATGGCAAGAAAAACAGAAATCAAGAGACACCAACCAGCAGCCAGTTACATATTAAGTTAAGTGGGTTGATGTTTTTGGTATGTCTTTTGAAAGCCTTTTGGCTGCAATCCAATCACACTTTGAGTGGAGTACGAGTAGGTATTGTATTGTAGTAAGATGACAACGATTACACTAGTTCAAGCTACATAAAACATTGATAACACATACGTTGTGTACATACATAAGTTTGATTTTCAGTTTGCTGTTGAGTACGCGTACGTGTATGTCTGTGTCTGTGTGTTTCTGTGTGTTAGAGCTACTTAGTAGGCAACTTTTACTTACAATTGACATTGTAGTTCAAAATAGCGCAACCAAATTAAAGACTTTAAGATCAAATTCACCTATTTGCGACTCGCACTGCAGCCAACCCATCCACATCCACATCCACATCTTTGCTTCAGAGTTCCTTCTTGTAGGATTGGGAGACGGCGACCGCAGTGCAAAATCGCTAGAAAACGCACCAAGGTATGCAACACACCAACCAAACAAATTGACTACTACAGCTTTAACCACGAAATGTTGTATGTGTATGTGTCTATGCATTTGTATGTATGTGTGTGTGTGTGATATGCATGTGGTTGTTTTGGTCTCGAGGGGTTCGTTCAATTCTGCATTGTGCGTTGACCAACATTTTCGATGCTGTATCACAGTGGACAACTCAACTAACTCTTTCCCGGCTAGTGGCGAAGGTAGATCGTTGAAGATTTCCTCCATCCCATTCCTTTCTACTTTTGTTATTTTTTAAGCTAACTCTGAAGCAAAGCATTAACCCTATATATGTGTGTGTACTACTACATACTTTTATCGTTGACATTAAATGCTTGAGTTGACTGTTGGCAAAAAATCCTTAAGCTTCTACTATCAATATCGAATGTGCAAAGCGTGGGGGGGTCTGGGTTGCTCTCTGCGTTGCGTTGCTTGTTGGATGCCTTAAGCACACTCACTTACTAAACTATGAGTACGAATGTGAATACAAATGCGGATACTACACATACTAAGACTAATCGGAGTGTGAATATCTTTGCTCTGTGTCTCAACTATCAACTATACGTAATGACGATACGATTAGCGCTGTGCTCCAATTATTGTTCTCTCCCTATGGCTATTATCATTATAACCATCATCATCAGCTTGGCTAAACAGTTCTATTTTGAATCCCATTTGATTTTCCATTTTCTTTTAATAATTTTTTGTTGTTTCGCGTGGGTTTAATGGCCCTGCAATTTGGCCAATTGACGGGAGCTTTCCATTTGAAACTCTTCCATTTGACAGTAAATTAAGTATCTGCATTGCGGATATAAGAAATTCATATACATACACACAGTATGCAGTATGTATGTATATTGAACGACATATTGATTGGAAAAGAAAAGAGAGAGAAACATGGCCACAGAAAGGCCGCCATTAGTGCGATTCGCAAGTACTGGGACATTTATTTGTTAAAGATTGTCTAAGACACGTTACGTTTACGTTTACGTTTACGTTTACGTTAACATGATCAACAAAGAAACAAAGTACAATATTTTTCAGATACGATAGACTATGACATACTTATGCACGAGCGAGTAGACAGATAGATATGACAGAGATATGACATCGCATGAGTTTAGAATGTGGAATGGTGGAAGACATCGGGCTCTCTAGTAGCCAGAGAATATCGCATTTCTGCAGCGCTCAAGTTGGCAAGATGGCAAATGACGCGAGAAGATGTGGGGGAAAAAAAATAGACGGATATGATATGCACCTAAGAAGCAGCTATAAACAGATTAGCAAAGCACTTAACGAAATAGCCAGATAATCAAAACATGAGTGATAATGTGAATGATGATGCTCCCCCAATGACTGATGATGATGATGATCTGATAATAAAAGTGCACAAATGATTTGATTAACAAAACCACAAACTCACAGAACAAAATAAATCACAACAGAAACTTGAACATTAACTGGAAGGTTATGTAATCTCTCTTGAAGCAGAGATGGGGGTTGGGTTGGGTTTCGGTTGGATGGGGTTGGAAATACAAAACGGCACAAAACAAAAACTCAATCAAAGCTGAGAATACACTAATCAAATTGCTGTATTACGCTACTACTTATGGATCACTTTCACATGTCAAAACCGAAGGATTACACAAAGGACACACACACACGCACACACACACACACAGACACAGACACACACACACACATTTGAAATGATTGAATGACGGGCGAGCCCGAACTCACCTTGCTGGCAAAATGAGGGCATCGAATTCCGTGTTCAGATGTCGTCGTATTATGTTCTTGGATGGGGGAATACCCAGAGCCGTGGCCATAGTATCGCCCGAAAAGGATGGCTCCAGCACGACAAGTCCGCCATGAACACCGCTGTCTGCGAGGAGGAGGAATGGTGGCAAGGAGCAGGAGAAAAACCCATAATTGGTTTAATGAATGGCATAATCGAGAGGCAATCAATGCACTCACCCTTTAGGTTGTCAGCGTACTCGCCTAGGTCGATGGATCGGACCCAGCGTATGAAGCGCTGATTTGTCCAAACAATGGGGTCCGTGTCCACCGTCTCGGATTGCACTCGCCTCATGGCCAATGTCTGCCTGTCGTACTTCACGATGCGCAACACGTGAATGCCTGACAAACAAACGGAAAGTGGGAGGGAAAACAGATGAAAACTGTCCTTAATGGTTCGTTCACCTTTTGTCGGTGTGTCATGTGTCACCTACCATGCACAATGCTGGCCTGATGGAACTTTCGGGTCACACCCAGAAACTTCTCCAGCTCCTTCTTGGACAGTGTGTCCAGCATGCGTGCATCGACGAGGGACTGCAGAAAAGGCTCCGCGTACTGCGGCAGTCCAATATCCGGCAGCCACTCGGAGGCCACCCAGGTGTGGCCCAATTGGGTGATGAGTGGATAGCGCACCAGTTCCGGTCGCCGCTGCTCCTCGATGGCCAGGCGCAGCTTCTTGCGGTGCATGGGATGGGCCAGGCCGAGTCCAGCCTCCAGCTCGATGTCATTCAGTTCCAGCAGAACCTTCCCACTCTTCACGTTCTCCGCACAGCGTCCACTATACTGGGGCATGCCCAGGGCCACCTCCAGCCAGGCCAGCACCTGGGTGGCCCGCCAGCGCTCCATCGGCAGCTGGGAGGCCTCGCGCAGCAGGCGAATCTTGTCGGCGTAGCCCTCCTCCGAAAGCGGATTCCACGAATAGTCGGTGTCTGAGGGAGAGTATTTTTTAGAATATCTTCCATGGAATCTGACCCCCTAAAGGGGACTCCTCGTCCGACTCACATTCGGTCACTCCATCGGCAGACAGGGCCTTGCTCTTGTTGCGGGACCGAGCAAACACACGCGATATGCTGCCCCAGGTACCCCCACGGCCATTGCGTGCTCCCAATGGCCCGCTCTTTGTGGCACAGGCAAACTTTCGGGTTATGGCGCCAGCACCGCCTGGTCCATCGGGGTCCACGGGTGAGCCCAGCTGCTCAACGGATCTGTTTTGGTTGAATAAATTACGAGATTAGCTTTTCGAAAGAAGAAAGAACAAAGTACCTTGAGTAGGCAGCCGAGTTCAGGGGCGACAGTGTGGGGCTTCGTTCTTTGGGTGTTCCAACTGGAAAAGGGAGAGAAAAGTAAACTCCAACTCCTCGGAGATAAGATATTATCAGTCGATCACTCACATTGATACATGTTCTGGCTGGAGACGAGGGAAATGCTGTCGGGATCCACGGTGATGCACGGTCCATTGTCGCAGGTGCCGTCGCTGAAGTTCAGCTCCCCGCCGGTGCTCTCCCGGTCGCTGCTGTTGCGCAGCCCGGAGTCATTGGAGCACGAGTTGCGATCGCCGGCTGTGGCTCCGGATCCGCCGCTCAGGCTGCCACTGAATGCCGACAGCGAGTTGCCACGCCCACTATCGTCGGTTGTGCCGCGCAGTCCGCCCAGGACTCCGCCCATGCCCGAGCCGGCTGCCATCTGACTGAGCATTCCGGAGGCCGCAGAGGGCGGTGTCAGGGGGGCAAACGAGTGCAGACTCTCCTGGTCGGAGAGACAGCCGGTGAGCTGGCGGCGTGCCTCCTGCAGCTGCTCCTGGAGTCGCTGCAGCTGCAAGTCACGAGCCGAGAGCTGCTGGGCCAGGGCCAGTGAGCGCTCGGCCTCATCCCGGGCCTGCTTCAGCAGCTGGAAGCGCTCCCGATCCCGATCGCCCGAGAGCTTGGCATTCGTGGTCTCCGACTCTCGCACTCGCTCCTGAAAATTGCGAATAAAGTCGCGCAACTCCTGCTCCTTCTCCTGCAGCGAGGCGCACAGCTGTTTCACCTGTCCCAGCAGATCGGATTTGTCGGTTCGCAGCTTCTTTCTCTCCAGCCGCATGGTCAGCAGCTGATTCTTGACCGTACGCAGCTCCGACTCCAGTCGTTCGATGCGATCCTGCGCAGCTGTTCCGTTGTTGCCCTGCGACTCTGCCTCTGTGGGATCCACGCCCCCGACGGCGCCGTCCGTGGAGAGCTCCAGAAGTCGACGCAGGCGAAGCAGCTCCGCATTGAGACGATCGTTCTCCTCTCGCAGCTTCATGCCCGATTCTGTAAACATTGAGTAAATATTTAACAAACGTCCTGGCTGCGATTTGGCTTTCTACAGCTACCAAAAGCTGCGGACAAGCGGTGCTCAGTATATGGGATGCACGCCGTTCGATAAGTTTCAGCTAGTTCATAATAATTCAAGGCTCATGTGGCTGGCTGGCATAAAGGTTTCAAGTATCCAGATGGGGAAAGCATAGCTCAAATAAATGGTTTCTGCCATCCCTGCGCCTCGATTTTCTACTCATGGCACTACGCTTTTGACTAGCTAAAGCCAACCCACAACCAGTTACGTTCCCCAGCCCCCGCTTATCATATGCCTGTCTTCTTGACTAAGCAACGCAGAAGGAAACCAAAGAACATAAACTGGGAACTACCCAAATCCTCTACACAGCTACTGGCAAACACAAAAGAGCAGAACAGAAGCATTGCATTGAACGAAAGTTTTTGCGAACAAACTAAAATCCATGTAATTATAACTTAAGCAGGCCAAGGCAACGAATCGACAGGCTGTTGAATGGGGATCAAGTGCAACTACTTTTCCCCACAGGGAATGGACGGTGCAAGTGC
Organism: Drosophila guanche; assembly: GCF_900245975.1. Classification (NCBI taxonomy): domain Eukaryota; kingdom Metazoa; phylum Arthropoda; class Insecta; order Diptera; family Drosophilidae; genus Drosophila; species Drosophila guanche. The sequence continues at coordinate 12,982,890 of NW_022995743.1, read as the reverse complement.
AGGTGTAGGAGCTGGTGCACGTGCAGTTGGGGGGGGGGGGAGCAGTAAGAGGATTGAATGAATTTGGGCATGCGGGCTAATTGTGATGATGATGATGATGAAGCTGCTGCTGCTGCTTCAGTTCAAAAAGAATAACAGAACGCAAATTGGGATGAAAGTGAAAAGAACAAAACAAAAGAGAGAGCAGAGAGCTGAGAGCAGAGCAGAGCAAATCGGAAAATTGTCTGTTCAACTTACCTGAAGCCGGACCAGAGTCTGAGCTTGAACCCGAACCCGAACACGGACCACCTCGGAGTCGGAACTTTGTCTCTTCGTTGCGATTACCATCGCAGGAGGACTCGAGCCTGAGCAGGGCCGCCGAGGCAGCGGATGTCGGAGAGTGCGGTGGCCCCAGAGCCAGGAAGGCCGATAATGATGGATTCATATTCGTCGATGATGCGGCTGGAGCTGCTCTTGCGGTTGCCATTGACTCCGGTTCCATTAATTTCACAATTGGGCAAACATCATTGGCATTCCGCTTGTCGACTGTATATTGCATATTGTAGATATATAGATGGAGATATTTCGATGGGTGGGATGATTCGATTGGTAAGGATGGTGGGGTGGGGGCTGCAGGTGGACCCATTTCGTACAGTCCAAACAAAGCAAATCAACAAACAACAAAGAACATACAACAACAAGAACAACAATACGAAGAACAAGAACAATGGCAAGAAAGGATACTGATGACGACTAGGATGAGATACGATACTAATGATGACAGGAGGCACTCGGATTCGAATTGTGGTTAGGCGGAGCGGGGAGCACGGGTGGGTGGGTGTAGGGTGTTTGGGAACGTGCACGAAATTAGATTGCAACACACAATGGGAGAGAGATCCAAAATGCCAAACTGGACAAATAGTCGCACAGTGAAGTGGTAAATAAACAACAATTAGAACTGCTGTACGGGTGGGTAAAACATATAAATATCGATTTATTTCGGAACATTTATCTAGATGCAAACGAACGGGCAAACTGAGTAATTTCAATTATAATGAATTCATAAGAATACATTTACGGGATGAACAATCTGATTACCTATTCCCACAACACTCACTCTCCCCACAAAACTCATATTTGTGCATAACTGACGATGGGTCTAAATTGATTGCACTTAATACTCACTACTAAAACCCTGACTGCTGACCTGCTCCCCCCATAGGCACAACATTCACAAGCACAAACATGTCAACAAATTGATGAAAATGGTTTTTTTTTTCCACCAGTTTTGGGAGCGGGTGGGGCATTTTTTTCCTTGTGGATTTATCGTTTGTCTAAAGACTTGAATGGAAATTTAATTAGCTCTTAATGCTCGGCATGAAATCACAATCGCAATTAAATCGCAAAGTACGAGTACATATTTCATAATCAAATTGTATTGTTTGGCTTGCGAAATAAACAGATTTAAATCATTTTCTCATTGAATGGACTGTGAAAGCAGTTTCCCCGCTTCATTTCTCTGCTCAATTTCGAATATTTAAGTTTTCAACTTTGCCGTCCACTCTGGGACGGAGGTGGACCCTCTCAAACTTGTATACCTACTGAGTGGGGTAAGCCTGACTATGCGCTTCGGTGGCTTCTCAACTCCAGCACTCAAAGATAGTTCGAGAGCCAGAGGGAGAGTGAGAGTGAGGGCCATTACCATCCATTTGTCCGATTTTTAAAGTGTACATCACTTTGCCATTCTAATCTAATCCGATGCGTTGGGCTGCCCCCAGTGCCAATCTCAGTCCGACACGCAGCAGCAACAACAACAAAGGAGAAAAACTACACTACACTACACACCCACATTCTGCGCATCCCAGAGAACCGCCGAACTATCTATCTATCCCTAACCCTGTTCTTGGCCATCTTCCATCCTTCGTTGATGTTGTGTCTGTGGTTTACCCAATATCTGTCGTTGTTGTTTCTGTGGTCTGTGTTATGTCTTCCCCACTGACGCCCGACTGTGATGCTGTGCGGCTTTTATCATCTACTTGCCCCTTGCAACTTGCAGGTTGCATCGTGCCCCGGACAGCATTAAATTTCTGTGCGGTCAGAGTGTTTGCTTCTTGGCTTCCGGAGCAGACAAGCTGCTCGCATGCTACTTTGTTACAACTTTATTAAAAACCCAAACATTTTGTCAATGTGCTCATCCTCAAGGCAAGGATTTGTTGCATTTTACAAATTAACTAGAAAATGTAAACACGTTTAAGGGACTGTTTCTGCAAATTTAAAGCATGGTTTATAAATGGATTTATGAGTTTATTGCGTCACTAAATCTTTAAATATTTACTGGTTGCTATCAGGATTTAAAACAAATTATTATTGGTTAAATGAAATCTTTAGTTTGAAAGTATTCAATCTGCGGACATTGATTTAATTTCACTTTTGCTGATTTAACCATTCCCTTCCTTTGGCTCTTCAGCCCGCAGCAATCTGCTGATTGCTCCCCCGTTGCTGCCCCTTCACCTTTGCCCATTACAAATGCATTTGCACGCATCTTCCCGTTCCCATTCCCTTATTGGCTTTGCCTTCCACCACTCAGACTCACTCACACACACCCACACCCGCATACGAATACACACGCACACACGCACACACTCACACTTACCAGCATTAAGGGCACTGCCGCCAGAGGAGCTGTTGGCGGTGGACGTGGACGTGGACGTGGAGGAGACTCCAACTCCCTGTGCCAGGTGACCAGCGGCAATTAAATTTGAGTTATTCGCATGGATCATGGCTGGGCCGGGTATAGAGTTGGCGTTGGCTGTGCCCCCAATGCCATTCGGCAATTGTGGCTGTGGCAGACCGACGACCTCGCTCTTCCCAGGATATGACGGTGGTCGATGCTGCTGCTGCTGCTGCTGCTGCTGCTGCTGCTGGTTGTCGATGGTCATGGGTGGAGTAAGTGTCTGATTGCTGCCATTAGAGCTGGCCGGCGAGGAGCTGGTGTCGTTGCTGGGCGTAAGGTCTCGCTTGGTGGTGAGCACCAGGGGCGAAGGCTTGGCAGGTGCTCCTCCCACAGCTCCAGTTGCTGCTCCTGCTCCTGCTCCTGTTCCTGTTCCTGCTGCTGTTGCTACGGATGCTGCTGCTGCCGAGGTGGAGGCCGTTCCAGAGTTATCCAGAGAAAGCAGCGGCCGTATGGGCTTATTGTTGTTAACGGAGCCGGACTTCTCCTTGATCAGGCTCGAGTCCAGCGATTTGACAATTTTCTGCAAAGTAAATTGAAGATATTTCATGACATCCACTTTAGATTCAATGATTCTGATGGCCACAGGTAAATAAGAGCAGATAAGAGAGAAATAGAGCAAAAGCAGAGAGAGAGAGAGAGAGAGAGAGATAGCGACAGACAGCGAGAGCCCATAAGTTGTCAATTAGTCAATGAGGGAGAGATGCAAATGCAGATGTGGGGGGAATTTGTTCTACAAGTGGAAGATGAAATAGTGTGCCAAGAAGGGGGGAGGAGAAAGCTGCGGCATGCAATTGGAGAGGACTGGCTCCCCTCGGCCGTGGCCCCCAACCCAACCAGGGTCCGCTCCAACAAGCAATGAGTGAGTCCAATTAGGTAAAATATCCAGTGAGCTTGAGGTTTTTGGGGGGTAATTTCGGAGGTGGCGAGGAGGGTTGGTTGGGTGGCGATGGATTGCGGGGTTGCTGGTGGTACTTACGGATTCGCTGAGCTTGTGCAGTGAGGCATTTATGCGATCCGGATTGCGCGGCGGTGGCTCTGGTGGCTCTGATGCGGCCATCGTGGGTCCGGCAGCAAGACCGTTTATTTGCATGCTTCAGAAACACGGAAAAACCTACACACACACACACGCCACACACGCCACACACACCACACAAACACACAGGCGCAGGCACAGCACTACATTAAACACGCACTCACACCAGCACAAAAGTATCTCGTGTCTCCGTGTGGGTGGGAGGGCGGCTCTGTGTGCTCTCTGTGTGTGTGCGTGTGCTATTTTCTTATTGCTGGGCTAGAAAACAACTTTCAACTGCCACAAATCTGCTCTAATCGAGGCTCAAACATTCTGACTTAGCGCTAGGCAGGACGGACACAGGACACACAACACAGGGGCACCAGGAAAATACGTACTCGAAGACTCTGCTAAGAGTACTCTCTAAGACTCTGCTGGTTCACGTTTCTATGCGAGTTCTCTATCAATAACGAGCATGAGGGCCTCTGTTGTCAGCTCTTGACCTGCAAATAAATACAAATGGGAATTTGTTACTTGCCGTTTATTCTGCGGTTATTTTTTGTAAACGATAAATCCACTTTTATTCCGGAGTGTATAATGTTTATAGGAAGTTTGCAACCGCCTAACCAACCATTGAAGGTACTCTGTAAAGAGGAATGCCCTACAATTTGAGAGACATTTATGCATCCATCACATAGATTACAAATTACATAAAATCCGAATGGAGGGTACTTTATAGCCCGTCATATGGATGGATATTCAATTTTTTGTCGCTTGCTTCTCTTTTGTCCTCTGGGAGACGGAACTAATTTGGGTTCAGAGTGGACAGCTCCACGTGTGTCCACCATTGATGGCCATAAAAACCAAAAGCTTTGCAGTCAGTCCGGTCCCCGAGCGAGCTTAGTGGTTGGTATGTAGGCCAGTGCCAGTGCTGGCCATAAACTTCCATTTGGGCTATTTTTTCCTTTTCTGTCAGCATTGCATGTCAACACCCAGTTCTCCACTGCACTGCGGCCTCAGTAAAAGTTGAGTCGCCCATTCAACCTTTTGGGTGACAGCGAAGAACACTGGGGTGGAGGTGGAGGTGCAGACTGCCAGAGCACAAAGAGTGAAATGGCTGGGAGCATTCAAAACTTGACTCGGTGGAGAATCATAAAAGAAACGGAATGCAAAATGGAAGTAGTTATCCAGTAGCAGTCTTGTACCGTGACCCGCACATGGAGACACAGCTGCTAATATGTAACTATCACTAATAAGCCGTGCTCCCCGGCACCTTCCGAAAATATCTGGTGGCTCAATTGGCAACGCAACCAGCTCTTAAAAGCTCAATGGCCACTGCCCTTCTTTGACATTCCATCCACTCTAAAATTCCAATTTTAATCCGCTTTAAGGCGCAGACCATCGGCAAAGAGATGGTCAGCAAAATATGTTGTGGTCATGTTTGGGTTTCCTGTTTTTTGCTCTTCCACTTTATCCCCAGAAATGCATGCTCTAAATGGGCTACTAACGGGTGAGCCTGGACTGCCTCACACACACGATATGTCAGACCTAAGCCGCCAAGGGCTGCAGACTCCACCTGAGCCAGCACATGCACCTTGACTGAGAACCCACAAACATTTATATGAGCGTAGGATATACATAGGAATATATATGGGGGTATGCTTGGGGGCAGGGAAGTAGCACTAATGTGGTGTGCGGCACACAAGCAGAAACTTTAATCATAATAATAACAAGTAACTTTTGTGTTATATCCGAGCCACACAGACGCACGGACACAGAGACACACGGACACAGATGAAGTTCTCTGAAGTTGCGGGTTGGGGCTTGGGTCTGGTCTGCCTTGTGGCTTGCTTAATAGGAATATTTATGGTGCGCATAGAAAGCATACTCGTAGTTGTGTATAAGCTTTAGACAGATTCAAAAATGCTTCAGATTAGTACATGTTTACATGGCAAAATCTGTCAGACTTGACGAGCTTTTAAAATGATTTGAACAGTGAAGAAATTCGATGTAAAATTATGAGTATGTATCAGTATTTTGGTAAGCCATATGCGGGGGAATTTAAGCGTCCCGACAACGTGGCCTTCTATGTTCATTGCAAGGATTCGGTGAGTGAGGAGCTGCCGAAGTGCCTGCACAGAAAACGCACCCAACCCACTCTCATGCAGCTGGAAATGAAGCAGCTGTTGGCAGGGGAGCGTCGCTCCTTTCTGGAGGAACAGAAGACCTATCAACTGTCGATGCATTTGGCCAAGGTGGCTCTGGTCGTCGACAGACACCATCGGCAAACTGCAAGCTCCTTGAAGTGCGCTCTGGACCGCATCAACCGAGACATGAACGAGCATTTGCGGAGGCGGAGGGAGCTCTTCGACGCCCGCCTGAAGAGACTCAGGCAGTACATCAGCACAGTGGGTGAACGCTGCGATCTGGTCAGGCATGAAAAGTTCCTCAAGAATCTGACGGAGATCTACAAAGCGAGCGGCTCAGAAGCATCCTATTAAATGGGCGGACAAACTTTCGGAATAAACTGAACTAAACAATGTTTTTGTGCACTGGCACACGCCTTCAAAGTTGTCAACTGTCCACGCAAAACTTTCCACACAGTTAAAGGCTGTCTCTGTCTTCGACAGTGTTCGACATAGTTGCAGAAAATCGCTTGTCAACTATCCAACAATTCAGAACTTGCATCTACCCTAATTTAGTCCAGCAAGGAGTTAGCCTGTAAGAGCTTAAAGATATCTAGCTTAAAAGATATCTAAATCCAAGAGATTTTAAGGCGATAACAATCGCAAATGTTTCTCTAATAGAATTTGAGCCTTTGCGAACATTTTCTCTCCATGCTCCAAGCGTATTTAGTATTCGGACATGGATTTATATCTTGTTGAATCTTGTTTTAAACTGCTCGGAAATAAAGGAGGCCACTCCCCGTTGTCCGAACTTGGACAGTAGTTTGCATTGCATTAGCAGAAACTTCTGCCTTGCCGTCGGTTGTAATTTGTGTGAGATCTTGGCAAATTAGCCTCCGCATGAGACCTGCCCTCAGTGCCTGAGTTGCCAGTTGCCAGTTGCCGGCTGCCGGTTGCCAGAGTCAAAGGCAGCTCCCGCTCATGTGCACTCGACTGCAAGTTGATGCTAGAGTGCGAGTGTGAGAGCGAGAATTGGTTTACATATGTACATATATCACAGTTCAAAGTAACGTGTTGGCCAACCAGAGTACACCTCCCTCCCCTTTGTCCATAGTTTGTATCTGTGTGTGTCAGCTGTGTTTGCCCCCCAACTCCAAGTTCAGTTGAAGCACTTGACCTGTTTCTGCTTGGTTATTCGATTTGTGGCCTGCCAGTGACGGTGCTTATGCAGTTGCATTCTTATTCAATTAAACTCTAGGGTCGGTCTTTTGTGCGTCCCTTCCTGTGGTGGTATGACTCTCTCTCTCTCTCTCTCTCTCTCTCCCTCTCTCTATCGGTGTGTGTGTGTGTAAGCCACTTACCAAAGACCTGCAAAAGTATGCTTCAAAATTGGTTTTAGTATGTGCTCCCAGGCTAGACAACGATCCAAATGGGCTTAAAGCATTTCGGCCTCATAAAGTTACTCTTATAATCTTTTAAACAATTTTCACAAATGAAACATTTCGAGAGGATAAACTCAAAGCAAGAAATATATTTTCAAAAGTATGCTTTCATAATCTAAGATTATCCATTCATAGATTAGTTGGAGGAGAAATTTATGCAGGCGTACTAATTGTAGCCCCCAAAACTACACAACACCAAGGGAGCAACTAATTCTATTTTTCGTTCGTTTCGTATCCACCAAAGTTGAACATATTCTGCTCTGTCATATTGAGATTCGCATGAGATTTTGCATGAGATTCGCATCGAAAATGTATGTAACTTAATGCGTTCTTGTGTCCTGAGTTGGGGTAGGAACAATATTTTGGCCAGACATGATTAACGAACTCTTGGTCCAAATGTCTGAAGTACGAGTGTGTATGAGGTATGTGGCAGCAGGGGGCAGTGGGAGTATAATTGACATTGACAGCGGCTGCAACAGCTTCGGGGGGAATTCAATTGCAAATTAATAAGTTAAATTAACAGATTTGCGCTGCGGGCGACCATTGAAATCCATTCGGCTGCACACGCCAAGTGAGAATTTAATGGCTCACTGACTGACTGATTGACTGATGGCCGGATGGGTTTTGGGGTCTGCCATGGCCTGGACTGGGCTCTGCCAAATGATGTTTGGATGTGGAACCATTCGATGAGCTTGAACAAATAAGTTCCACGTAGCCGACTGTGTGACTCATGAGCGGGTGACTCACTTCAGAACCAACACTTGGCTGCATTTCTGTTGACCCTTGTTTACACTTGTTTCCCGTATTACTCGTAATTTCCTGTATGACTAGATCGAGTCAACAGTATGACCCTTTCGCAGTCAGCCAGCTTTCCATGCACTCGAATGGAATACTAGCATGTGAGGAGGGGGAACTTTTCTGTTTTGGATTCCCGAATTTGAATCTACGGCGGAGCCGCGTCTATTGTTAGAATCTTTCCTTGTAGTCCCCCCTATCTACCCTCGTTAGACACCAACTGACAGCCATCAGTCATGCTGCGGCACGGAATGGATAAAGTTTTGTTGCCAAGAAACTCATTTAGTTTGCAATTAATTAGTGGCAGCATCAGGCAGAGCAGAGTTAAATTTGTGTGTGTTTCATTTAACCAAATAGAGAGGCAGCTTAAGACTTTTAAAAGCGTGTACAACACGGAACATGGGGCATACTTTCCCTTGCAGGCGAGGGCAGAGGCAGGGCAATGTTGAGAGTGGGAACACTATGCCTTTGGTATTCGCACCAGGCGCGAAATGTAAATGCTTGACCCAATTGGCAGTCGGGTCAGAGCGGCGGCAACACCAACAACAGCCACAAAATCATTTAAAATGTTACTCCCCTGCTTCGAGGGGTGGGTTTGCATTTGGGTGTGGGCTTGGGGCCTAAAAGTTCGCTTCGAGGGGTTGGCAACGACAACTTGAACACAATTTGATAACCTACATTTGGGGGCTACTGTGCTTGTTCTTGGCAACATTAAAAATTTACACACGAGAGGAGCTCCGGGCTCCGGGCTCCGGGCTCAGGGTGGTTGGCGGTTGTCGACTGTCGACTCTCGACTGTCGGTTGTCTGAAAAGTGGAACGAAGCGCTTCCTCGGTGTCCTTGAGCGTATGTTTTCATTTGGCATTAAGAGCATGTCAAGTGAGTCTGGACGGGACCAAGGAGCAAGGAGCAAAGAAGAGTCTGCCTGGCAGATGGCAGCAACGGAGAGGCAGAGACTGCGGCTGCCTACTAAGTGAGTTTTCGTTGACGCTTTTGTTTTTGTTTTTGCCTCTGGTGCAGCCACAGGAGTGGAGCCGGAAACGGATGTGTGCGTTTGGGTGTGTCGGATGCCTTCTCCGACAGTGGGTGGCAGAATGGCATGGCCCGCAAGTCTTTAAGTCTTTTGCCTTAATAGCCTCAGTTTTCCTTCAGTCTCCTGGCCACTGCTTGGCTCTTTCCACAGCCTTCACTCTTGGCTGGGTCCTTAGCCTGCACCCTTTTGCTTGTTTCACGTTCCCCCTTGCCCCCTGTCTCTTTTCTTCTGAGTTTTTGTCGTGCGATTTATTACGCGACGCACTGTTGGTGGCCCTTGCCGCGCCACATGGCGTATGCGTAACAAATAATCGTCATAAAACGCAAAAAACATCGTGCGCTGCTCTGAACCGTTTACGCCCCGCTAGGATTGGGATTTTAATTTATGTTGCCTCACATGATGCATGTTTCCTTGGTCAGAGCATGCGTTGCATACACATGTGGAGCATGCAATGTGCAGGAATTACATCGGATTTTTCAACATTTTTATCAAGCTCTTCTGGATCTTGAAGGATACCCGCACCCGTACCCTTACCTTTTGCAATTTCCGACACCATGCTTACCCCTTGCCAACAAAGCGATGTGTGACACATAAATAGGTTCCCAAGCGACCGTTTCCGGAGTGCTTGTGTCGTGTCTACTGACAGTTACATGTGTTATGGCTTGATTGCTACATCACGCTGAAATTAATCAGGATTTCTATAATCTGAATAGGTGAGTGAGGCAACGCAATCAGACGTCCACAAGCAAGCAAAAATGAGCTTAAAAATATATGTACACTCACCCTATACATCATATTATAATATTCATTCACAAATCCCACAAGTCCCACAGCACAGAAATTCCCCAACCAGCCAGCGCGCAGGCAGCAACAGCAACGGCAAAAACAAAATAGTGCGTAATTTATTTCCATACAGATTTTGTTCCCTTTATGCTATGGATGCTTCGCTGCTTTTACAACAGCAAAAGCAAAAGCAGAAGCAAAAGCAACAGCAAAGGCAACAACCAAAGCAAAAACAAGAACAGCCGCAGCATAAAAATGCCAAAAAATTTCCCTCTTTGCTAACAGCGTACGCACTCAAATATTGACCGAATTCTTGCTTGCGGTTTCTCTTTGTTCCTCCTCCCACTGTTTGATTGTTTTCACTGTTCCACCGAAGCCTTCATTGAGGTATTTTCAATAAAATGTAGTTTTATATTTAATATTCACGCTATTTACAAATTAATAATTTCTTTGTAGACACAACCCATATATGTAGATGGAAAGGTAAACCTCGTTGGGTAGATGCCTCTACTGCTTATCGCAATAACCTTTCCTTAGATGGAATCTAGCTTGCTGTAACTCTATTCTGTGTTCTGTTATCTGTGTTTTTGTTTTCATTGTGCCGCGGCCGAACGGAACTCGCTCTGGCGGTGAATTTACAACTGCCCCAGGAGTCTGCCACGGAAGGTCTGGAAACTCCTGTCGACCTCTGACCAAAAAACAAACTCCACGTGGAACTTAAAGTCAATAATTGGTTTTTTTTTTTCCTGGCTTTTTGGGTTGTTTTTTTTGCCTAATTTGTTGGATGCTCTGGTGTTTTCATTGAGTTGGCCAAAAGTTTCTGTGGTCGTGTCTGCTCTTCACTCACCACTCACCGCTCGACGCTCGCCGTCTCTTCCTGATTTTATTGACACACACGAACGCCCAAGCACAACCACCCCTTTCCACGACTGTTTGTATGTGTATGTATTTGTGTATGTGGACGCGTGTGGGTGGATGTATTTGTAACTGCTTTTCTGCACTGCTTGGCACGTCTCACTTGGCGAATATCTCTAACGGCACTGAGCAGGACGACAGACTCAGCGGCTGGTCCTTGGCATTTGGCTCGAGTACCGTTCGTTTTTGGCGGCGTGTGACGTCACACGAAGCTCCGTCTGCAGTGCAAGTGCAGTGAGAGAGCCGTAGATAGAGAGAGCGGGAGAGAGCGAGAGAAAGCTACAGCGCCTGCGCCAGAAGAAGCTTTTAGTGTGGGTTGAGGGGAAAGAGGACACACTCGCAATCGTAGCCCCGACCTAGCCTAGCCATGGACAAGTGTTTGTTTACGTTTTGTGTTAGCATCCTCTTGATGGGATCGGATCCCTTGTTGCTCGCAACATCACCCGTAGCACCCCCTGCCGAAGGTCAGAGGTTGGTTGATTCGCCAAATTGCATTCGCCTCCGCCCCCGCCCACTTGTAAGACCACTCCAATTAATCAGCAAAATAAATTGTTCTTTGGAAACTCGACGACAAAACCGCAAAACATTTCTCGACAATTTAACTTTTAGGGGCAACCATTTCCAGTAAGACTAGGTTGCCGCCACAAAGTAAAACTTCTTCCTAATGAAAAGCCTGAATTGCTGGTCCGGTCTGGTGGTTGAAGGGAACGAAAACATTGTCCGAATATTTGGGAATCGAGAATCCATTGAACTCGGACGATTACTAAACATTGCTCTAATCCCGTCATGTTAATTCGAGATGGGAGACGGGACATGTGTCTGCCAGCGGCTACAGTCCCAGTCCCAGGCCCAGTCGCAGCGCTTGTGCTGGCAACTCTGACAACTTACATTTCATTCATATTGTAATTCAATCTGCCGCCTCAACACATTCGCGTGTACAGTTTCGCATACCTATAACTATAACTGTATATGACATGACAGGTCTAGCAAAAGCAGAACAAGAGAAGACAGCAGAGGAAGAAGAGAAGACAGCACAATGACAATGGCAGCACATGTGCCTATGGCTGTCTGCATGCGCTCGTGTTTGTGTCTTCTTTCAGACAGCTAAAGGTGTGGGAGTTGGGCAGCGGGTGATGGGTGATGGGCAGAGGCTGCACACAAGGCAGGCGACAAACCACGATGCGCTACCAACCCTAGAACTTATATTTAATGTGCAGGCAATGGGATTTCACACGTTTGCTGCACGACAAAGGAGCATTTTCTATATTTGCTTATGTACATTTGTGACAGAGTTCAAGTAAATTACTGCTAAGTGCGAATTCTGTTTGTTTTAAGATAAATATAAATATAAATTTAAATACTTGCATGATTTTTGGTATTAAATTTTTTAATGAATTATAATTTTGTTCGTGCATTACCAACAGCAAGTAATACAAGTATTAAAATCATAATTATGCCACTAAGCCCAACACTACATAATATGTACATATGTAGTTACGAGCCATTCGACGACGTATCAAAGGCAAAAAGGTGAATTTCAATTACAATACAGGTCCATCCTCGTAATGGAATAATCCGAATGAAACCCATTGAAGTGTGTCGCATTATCGTTGCCTCTGCTAAATATAGCAATTTCCTCTGCCCCCCAATCAACTACAACTATTTTGTTGCACATTGAAGTGTCATTTATTTGCATATAAGCCGAGTGGGAGCGAACCGGGAATTGTACCTGACAGAACAGGTCCGATATTCCGCCGTCATTGGCATGGCCAACAGTTTGTGTTTATTGTGACTGACAATCATTGTCCTGTCGGAGACAGCGACCGACTGACCCCTCCGCCTGCCCCGCCTGCTGCATGTGGCAGGCAAAAGTGCATCCATGAGATAAGCGCCGACCGATGCTAATAAAATGTTTTCAAATGAATGTCAAGCGCCTGCCTATTCGGGCTTATCCCGGTCGACGCCATCCGTGACAGGATATTCACATCACAAAGCAACAAAAAACAACTTCATGGATGCACAAACTGAGCTCCACACAGGCGGACAGACGGACGGAGGTACATTGAAATCGATGGGTTTCGGGTTCATTCAACTTAAGCTGTGGCTTGGAGCCACAGTAGGCCTGCAGATGTGCCTCCCTTCAACTTTTGCAAGCCGAGGAAGAGTGAACACACCCCGCTGAGAGCGGAGACGTGCACCAGTTCTTTCTGCCACAGGTGACGCGTGAAAAAATCCTCTTGTCCCCCCATGGAGGAGGACCGCAATTTCTGGCTTTGTCGTAACTCAAATGCTATTGACAGCAAAGTGTCCCACTGACAATCTTCCCACTGTGTTCTTTCTCCTTTACTCCTGCTTGCTATCCAGCAGAGTCCTGAAAACCCTACGAAAACGACCTCAACCTTAACCAAACGCAAGCACCTACGAGCGATTGTGCTGCACTGAGAGAAAATGATAACGCCAAATCGAGATGTTGGGCATTATCTACAACTGGAAATGGATCTTCCAGCTAAAGCTCCCTCTCGCATTCTCACAGTCTATTGCTTTCCTCTGCGGTTACTCTCCGTGTGACAGTCGCTTTGTCAAGCCATGCAATTGTGGGCATGGCATTGTTATTGCCGTTGCCTGGCATCCGCTTCGTTCCTGCCCACCCACCCCCACGTCCATATCCCCCCTTTCAGAAGCTGCGTGTGGAGGGAGGAGTGTTAGAGTGGAGAAATGGGGAGTCATCATGGCGAAGTTGTGGAGTCATTGAGGCTGGGCATGTTTATCAATGTTTTGTCCTGCTTGCCGGAGGAGGCTGACAAGAGCAAAACTATATTTCTCCACGAAAAAGAAACGAGCGGTGGGGCAGTGGCTGTGGCAGGAGCATGCTTTGCCTTGACAACTTATTTCAACATCTGTGTCTGCTGCTGCTGCACGTTTTCTGCTTCCCATTTTCATTTATTGGCGCAAAACTTTTTCTCTATGTGATGCCGTAAATAGGCGAATGGTAGGAGACGACAAGGGGCAGGGTAATATGATGTCGGCAAAGTTTCTCCCTCATACTTTGTTGAATCCATTGTTGTTGTTCAACTTTTGTGTGTCTGCATATGTGGAGATACTCGTATCTTTCCATTATTGTGTCGCAAAATATTTGAATGCCAACGACAACAGGGAAGGACAAGCCTTTAATGTGAAACGGCAGCATTGCCAAATGTAAGCTGATTGAAGCAAAAGCGGCTTACAAGTGCATTGATTACCTCAATTGTTATCCCAGCCGGTGGCACATTTTCCCACCCATAATTAATCAGGTTAGAATGAAAATTACGCCCGGGGAGATGCCGAGAATGCCGAGCGGCGGATACAACGGAACAAGAAAATCCATTTCCATTCGAGTACTTATGTTTGCACTATTTCCTCTTCTTAGTCATCGTCCTCACTCCCACTCTTCCTCAATTTCTCCATTTTATTCTCTTTTGTCTGCAGCCGGATGCTGCTAAACGGTTTATCGCACTTGTCCGGACTGAGCGAAAGAAAGGGAGAGAGAGAGAGAGCGAAAAAGACAGAGAGAGGGGACAGCAGGGGCCACGCGGAAGCAGCGATATATTATTAATGGCCATTATAAGGCAGGCGAAGCCAATGCGGCGTATGCGCAATATTTTCATTTCTTTTTATTCCTCGTTTTTTATTACGGTCTGGCCCCAAGGGCAGCGACACATTTCTACCAAATGTTTCGCCATTTATCCTTTTCCTTTTCCGCTCTTGCTCTTTCTCGTTCTCTCTCGTTCTTTCTGTGGGTTTATTTTGAGTCCTTGCTTTGGTCCCACGTCCCCAGCATCGCTTAATAAGTTTTTATTGCGCTCAGTCACGCCAGAAACCGGGGATATGGGCTACGAACGTGTTCCCGTAGACCTCAAGCAGATAATCTTCGTCAGTTGCGGTTTCAATTTCACTGACCCCTCCACCTGACCACGCCCACAATGCTGGCAATTAACCAAGCCGGAAATTCCAGGCATTCATGGAAGGGCAGGATTTTCTGGCAGCTTTGCGTGTATTAAAGCGCGAAGTGTTGCGTCAAGGAATCGCCTTATAATCTGTGACCAAGTATTTGACCCTTTTCCTGTAACTAAAACACTCCAATTCAAGGATAATTACCAGCTGCATGGCGGGTAAGTGAGCTTGGGATGTACAAATGTACAAATGTAGAGAACATCTTTATGAGTAGATCCCAAATTGAAGACAAATCAACCGGAAGTACATATCCCTGCCCCTGGGGGAATTTTCAGTTTTCTCTACAACTCATGCCCGAAATTTATCCTCTCATATTTTTATGGCAAAGGGACGTGCCCTCGTAACCGGTTTATGTACGAGCTGGCAGGACCATCGATAAATCTACTTTCCAAATAAAAACGAAAAAGAAAACTTAAGCTACTTTTGTCATGCACTACTGGAGGCCAAGCAAAACGAACACAAGGAAGAATACAGAGCTTGGAAAATAAACTTCAATGAAGCAGGCAGCAGCACCAACAAATACAAATGTAGATAGAAGGACAGATGCGGATACAGATACAGATACAGAGAGAAAGAGAAAGAGAGATAGGCAGAGAGGCAGAAAGAGATGGAGATCAAGATGGAATGGAGCCACAGCCAACCCGCCCGAATAAACGAATAATAATTGAATGATGGTCTTGGCCCGACTGCAGTCGGAGCGGAGCACTCACGAATGTGATTCGAAGCGGCATGGCATTTCTCCCCTTAATTGGAGTCTGAATGCTGCACAGCAAACTTAATCACATGAAAACAATTTCAATGAATTCCAAATGGAATCAATTTCAGTTGCAGCAAAAATAAAAACCCAAAGCGAGAGAGAGACGCAACTCAAACATAATGCAATTTTCCATATTTATGCAGAAACCGATCAAACTTCGGTAGACTGGACTATAAATATAAAACATATTTATCATATTTACGTCTAAACATGAATTTCCTTTGCAAATTCAATAAAATGAGGAAGTGGAAATGTTTCAAAATGCTTTATTCGGAAATCTTTAAACACTTTTCGTTTTCAATGTGTACACATCCTTTGGACAAATCATAAAATCTGTAAGCAAGATATCTCTGCTGTAGTGCGCCACCCATCATAAAAAGCAAACCTAAATTAACACATAAAGGGAAGAGGATAGAGACACTCTTGGGAAAAATGTCTGTCTGTTGGCTTTGTCTGTGCAGCAAATTGCTGCCATAAAAGCGGATCCGCCAAAGCGCCAGCTCAACATTAGCCAGGAGCAAAATCCTTTGCCCGGAGCAGAAACCTCCTCTATGCACCCGAATGCACTTAAGACGTCACACGAAACTGCAACCTCAGAGGCAACAAAAGCCACATGTGTGCCACCAGATTACTGCTAAAGGCAGCTGCCTTTCCTTTGCCATCTTAGCCATCTTTCCCTTCTGCTTTCTGCCTTCTGCCTTCTTTTATGCTGGCTGGAGCATAACTTTTACAGATGCTGATGCCCTTTTTATGGCTGGCCAGCGATTAGTTTTACCCCCTCTCGCACTTTATTACCAAAAAGAGAAAACGGGTGGAGTGAAATGGGAAAGGGAACGAAGATGGAGACCGAACAGGGCTCAAAATGATATTGATCAAAGTTCAAGTTAGCATTTCCATATTTTCCACTTTCACTAAAAGCTTTTACACAAAGAAGAAGAACTCCAAGTAAGCACTTGGCCCGAACAAGGCTTGAACCAGTAACCCACATGTCAACTTCCCCTGAAGGCCCTCGAAACTTTCAGTCGTGTCCATTTGGGGGCACTCTTCCTTAAAGCCACTGCCTTGGCAACCGTACAACCTTAATAATTGTTTCTGAATGCTGTTTCTGCTTTCTTTCAGGCTCCTAAAATTTCATTTTTTAATTTACATTTTTTCATGGCATATCCCAAGGCGTACCACAACGATGCGCCACCCGCACCGAACCCCACGCTACGAACAGCGACTGACTGGCTGTGCACAGCTGGCTGCATCGGGACCGGAGATTATACTTGTCTGGAGCTACAGCCCCTGCAATTATTTGACGATGCCTCCCTTTGTACCCGCTCTGTTGTCGGTGCCGCTGTCGCTGGTGCCGCTTCTCTGGCTGTGGTTCTTGTTGTTGGCCTTGTCTTGTGCAGCCTTTTAATTGGGTTTTCTGCCATATTAGATTTCTGAGCCTGCCTCTTCTGTACCGTTCCTGCCTGCCTGTCGCTTGCCCTCTGCCAACAGATTTGCAGTGAAGTCAAACGCATTGAAGACGAAACGTAAGCTGGCCCGGAAATACTTTAAATTTCTGCAAGGGCTTGAAATAGTTGGAAAATAGTTTCCGTGCCAGAGATTCCCATGAAACAAGCCAGAGATGAAAGGTATTTGTACACAAGCTATGGGATGCAGTCTCGCAAATATCCTAATTGGATGCCATAAGACGTACAATTCTAAGGGATTTCTTGTACAAGAAGATTCAAATCTTATTCAAAATCATTTAAATGTAGGTATTTATTCTTTTTTTTGCATATTTTCTACGCTTTGTAAAACACAAGTGCTACTTGTGCTCAATTTACGTACACTACAGAGAGATGTTTTGCACTCAGTCTCACATCAAGTTACAGATATGCGCACCACTTGAGAACTGTTCAGTTTTTACATGGTCATTAAATCAGTATCAGAAGTGCAGTACTCGGACGGAGAAAAGTATAGAGAGAATCTCTTTAAATTTTAAATATGCAAACACGGAAAGTCACACAGAAAAGAGACGGAGAGTCAGAGGCAAAAACAAGTACAGCAATGCACGTTTCATGCAAAGCTCAATGGATAGAGAGAACAAGGCAGTCGACGGTCGACGGTCGACGGTCGACAGGCGCTGGACAATGCGTTCCAACACAGTCTGGAATTTTCGTATTCGCACAGCCACCCACCCACCTCTCTGGACAGCTTGCGTACGAGTATGCGTATTCCGTATGCCGTTTAACCGCACTGAAATGCGCTAACACACACACACACAAACAACACACATACTCGACGTAAGCTGGCATATTTCGTGCAGGTCTGTCTTGATTTCGCCTGCATTTCCATCCATCCCTTCCCTGTAGGCTTGGTTCATTCCATCCTTCTGTGTGACACACACGCACTGCACAGTGGGGCTGGCTTGCTCTGCAATTATCGTTGTCCCACTCTCTATTTGTTGGCTCCCATAAACAGTTATTTTCCCAACTACCGTTCGGATGTATTTAATAAGAAGCTTCACCGCTCAAGCATTATAATTGCACCTCCGCCACCGGCCCACTAATGGCACTTTGTGTGCGGTTATTTAGCGTAAGTAATGCAATAAGTGTGTTACTTTCCCCCCATCTCTCTTGACAAGTATTTCCTGCAGCGTTGCTGCATCTGACAACTTGCCTCATCGCCATGTAATCCTCCTTAGAAATGTCTACAGCCGAAAAAGAGAAAGAGGACAAAAAACAGTCAGTTTCCGCGCAGGAAACTATCTTTCACGAGCGGATGGCGGAGAGAAGTGCGGAGAGAAAGACTGAGTAAATGATGATACTGGAAAATTGAATTAGCGCCTCAATGCAACAGTGTCATTTAATAGTCCTCCTGCTCCTTCTACTTCCACCCTATCTCCTACTGCTAACTACTTTAATTCATTCTATAGAATTTTAATTAGCTCTATTCTAAGAGGCAGGGGCAGAAGTTACTTTTTGCTTGGCCAGGTGTTTCGCAAATTGTTGAAAGCCGTACAAGTCCCTTTTACATCTTCTAGCCTTTCATTGTGACAACACTGTCGAAGAAAGTTTACTATGGCAACTGTTTAAATTCTGGGCAACTGACTTCGACATCCCCTCAAATCTCTTATTTTGTGTCTGAAGAAGTGCGGCTGATACCCTTCAAGGATATGAGTATAAGCTCCTAAATATACATAAATACATGCATACATATGTACTTATGCAGGATGTCACAAGGAGATACTATTTCACATTTAATAAGTGGCTAGACACACTCACAAAAGTAAACCCCCATTGAGGGATTTAATTGAACAAGCAGCCTAGAAATTTAATCGCAATTATTTGATTAACAACTCGCTTGAAAATGAATTATGTTTGCATTTCTCCATCTTTGACAAGGGGCCCATTAGAGGTAATTAATTATTCAACTATAATTATACTAGTTTGAATCAAAGTTCATAAATACAGAAATAGGTGTATTATTTTACACACGAAGCAAAATCAATTCGCATTTCTGGTGATTGCTGATAATCCGGTTTTGAACTTTGGCTGTACACAATCCTTGATTAAATCTGTGACCTATTTCGTCATTAAGATTTTCAAATCCACCAGTGCGGGGAGCTTTAATTCAGTGCGAATATTCCCTATTATCAGATCTAAGATGAATCAGTTAAAAGCTTAATGTTAATGTTGCTTGGGGATGTTAAGTAAATGAGAAGAGAGCTTAAAGTTTTCAATGTTTTTGTTCTAAATTCGAAGTCTAATGTGCTGAATCTTTCTCTCAGCTTTTATGTGTCTAATGTTTGACAGTTCTGCAGCCATCTGCTAGAATTTTTTTAAAAATAATTTTATCATTTCGTCATCTTTGCCAGGGCCCAACAGTTACATCAATTCAAATGCACATTCATACCGAAATGGAGGAATTATCTTACAGACGAAACAAAAATAAAAACTATTCGCATTCATGGGCCACACCCAGTGAGTGCTGACAGCCTTCTACATTCGATTCTGGCCTCCGACGAGACAACTGTAAAGTGTCCGTATATGGATCCATGTCCATAGACACCCAAATGAACTCCAAATGGGATGGTGAAGCGTTTCAGCATTTTGGGGAGGGGGAGCGGGCGACCGACACGGCACCGACCTACCATAAAAAGAAACTACGAACAAAACTCGTACGTGACAATAAAATGAAATGTGTAAGTGTCGTCTACATCGTGGTCGGCGATGGCGACTATTACTCTGTCTCTGTCTCTGTCTCTGCTTCTGCAGCTGCCGCTTTCTGTGGCGGACGTGGAGCGCAAAGCTAACAATGATGTTGCACAATAACTTTTCCAACGACTTCCCACTGCAGAAACAAGCCTAGGAAAATTGTTGGCGACAAAAAATCGATGATATATAATCCTCTTCAAATAGTTCTCCTTTCGTATATTTTTTATTTCAGATATTCATCGATGAATATGTAAACATATTCTACGTCGACGCTTAAACCCGATTGGATTTACCCAAATAAAAGTAGCATCGGTATAAAACGCATCGTGTAGAAGCAGTGCAGCAAAAGCAACTGCAGGAGAGAGCAGAGAGAAAGAGCAATGCAGAGGAGCCAGTGACAGACTCACAACAGCTCTTTTTGCGGTGCTTGGGACTGTCGAGAGTGAGTTAGAGAGCGAAAACTGGCGAATGGGGAATGCAATGGCAAGTGCAAGTTGACAAATTTATTTTCAATGACAGGCGGCAGGGGGACAAGCGGGCAGGCGGGGCAAACGAACGCGACTTGAGTGCAGATGAGCCAAAAGGAAGCATAACAAACATTCCATTGGTGCGCCAAAGGAGTAAACAGGAGAGGAGAGCCAAGGCGGAGTACGGTACGTGAAAGATGGAGAGACCTTCACCGCTTGGAATTTGTCGCATTGTGGCAATATACGAGCGTGTTTAGTACACTGGAAGAAATACTTTACAAGATTGCGGGAAACTCAAAGAAATTAAAGCTCGAAATCCTTCGTTCTATCGAAGGATAGAACACTCAACCACGAGTTGTGTCAGTAAATAGCTTAGTAAACCTGCAATTGTTTTCTCCAGTCCATTTCCATTTAATAATGCAATTGGGCAGGTCACTCGGTCTGTCAGCTCTTTCTCTGTCTCCCACCACACACTCTTTCTATTTCTCTATCCATCTCTCTTCTCTTTGTCTGTCTTCCGAACGCATGAAAAATGAACGCAAATGTGCTTGCAGTGGAGCCCGCACATGTTCCACTACCCAGGGCAAGAGCCAGACCAACAGCAGCTAGGCAGTCATAGACAGACAGGCACGAATTTAATAACAAAGAGGGGAAATGGGAAAAATAAGTGAAAGAAAACGCAGGAAGGAAAGTTGGGAAAATATGTGAAACATTCGAGCGGAAACCAGGCAAATATGCAGCCTCCAGACCAGGTATACCCTCCGGCCCCACCTGTTGCCTCCCATTGCACAACGGCAACGCCAACGCCGCACTTCAATCCAATCGAAATTGCTTAGCGGAAGTAAGGCATGTGGCATGAGGTGAGCAAAGGATAGCAACGGGAAAATGTTGAGAAATTTTCATTTAAAATGTCCGCCATAAGAACGCATTACACACACTCAATTTTCTTTTCCATTTTGCCACGCCATCGAGCGCTCCGTATCCCGCTTCGTTCCGACCACTTCCAACCGCTGCTACTATGGAATCTGCGACAGGAGCCGCGGTCCTCACATGTGTCGCAGTTGCTTATCAAATTCCCACCCCCTGGCAGTCCCCATGCCAAACCCACCCAAGCCACAGGCCCCCCTTAATTCCGTCATTTTATGCGTTCCTGGCATTCTGCGGCTGTGGCAGCTGCTCCTGCCTGCATCTGCATCCATGCCCCATCCCATCCCATCCCATCTCTGTATGGTTAGTGTCGCCTCGCCCGCGGCAGATTGTCACCCTTTTCGCCGGTCGCCCTAACTACTGTCGGAGGTGTGCAATTCACATTATATTATCCCATAACATCCTGCTGCTCTCCGTTTTCTGCTGAGCGCCAAAAAACAAACAAATTCACTGAAATAGGAATAGGAACAGGAGACATTTTCTGGACTGGCCATAATGATGCTCGCACGAATCAATCCTCCCCGCAGTGGCAGGAGACTTTTTCGTGTCTGTCAATTGCAACTGCATTACCAAATTATGGTCGGGCGATTGTTTGGAAGAGCCTAATTGGGAATGTAGAATGGTTCCCCAGAGTCTGGTCGTGTTTTTAGGGGGCGGTCTAATAGGATTTTGGCCGACTCGCAGTACATTTCAATTAGAGAGGACGCAATCATTTGTGGGGAATGTGTGTGCGTGTGTGTCTGTGGTGGGGTCAGATGATACGCTTGGGACGGTAATATAGGAGAAAGGGTCATTGGGATGCAACATAACCCATTCATTATGTGCAGACAGAGTGGAAAAATTCATGCAGAACGTACTTTAAGCTTCCCTTTAGCCAAAACATATTCCCAAACACCGAAAAAAGGCAACAACCCAACCTAAGCCGCCCCAGAAAGTACTTTAAAATTTCCCAAGTCTGTATTTACTTAGCCATAAAAAGTCGCTTTTGCTGGCAGAAACGAAAAGAAAAGCAAGACAGAGTATAAGATAAAGATGAGTTTATGGCTTTTCAATCCACTTCTTCTGCCCGACGTGTTTTTGTTGTCTTTCCTCTCCAGTCAGCATGCGATATCGACCATCTTCGACCACGGATAACAGTGGCTGGAGGAGGCGCTTCAAATCATTTCGTGCTAATGGAATTGCTCCAGTGCTGATGGAATTTTTATGATCCAACTGGGAGGCGCTTGGGGGTCTGGCACTGTAAAAGCAACAACAGGCGGAGGCAAACAGGAGGTCCAACAGCAAGGACAGAGAGAACGTTGAGAATTTCAAAAATTTTCCATAGCGCAAACACAGTTTTTCGCCATTTTCATTGTTTTCCTATTTGTCAATAATATTGAACGAATGAATGCATAACATACCTTGTCCGTAAATCAATGTTGTATATTTTTTGGGTTTTTGTTGAATTAAATGGTTTTTGGGTTGCGCGGAAATTGTTTTTTCTGCTATTCCCGTCAGGAATAATTTCCAATGGAAATTGCATAAATCTGCATAACGATACAAAACCCCAATAACATTTTCTGTCTGTATGAAAAATGCCCTGCGCGTAGGGTGATGGCCAGGAATGGTGAAGTTTGTCAAGTGTTTGCACATCAAAAGAAATTAATATACGCTATACTGTGAGGCGGAGGCGAAGCGCAGGCCCGCCCCCTTTACATTGATTCCAGGTCAAGGAAAACAGACATTAAGCAAACATTTCCATATTAATGTACCCTTGAACCACTGTGCCCGCAGCCCCGAATTAATGAACACTCTCTCTCGCGAGTAGATAAGCGAAGAGAGGGGTGAGGCAGTGGAGCGGCAAACAGGCAAACATGAACGAACACGTCGACTGCCAACAGCACGTGTCGTCGCTGCGTTGCGTGGGCGTGGGCGAGGGCGTGGGCGGTGGCGGGAGGTCAGTCGACGTCAGCCAAAATGTCACTCAAAGAATACCAAATAAAACTACGCAAAAGAGAAAATAGAAGCTAAAACTGGCTGTGGAGGAGGGGGAGGAGCTATGTAGAAAAGCTTCCTCTGCTCCGTTGTGTCCTGTCAACCCTGCCTGCCAACTGGGGCAAAAGCAGACTGTTGCTTCGTCTGTCTTTCACCTTACTTTCCCACTGACTCTCTCTCTCTCTCTCTCTCTCTCTCTCCCACTCTTCGTTTACCGTTATGTGTACTTCTTTTCTGCTTCTGCACTTTGTTTCGTTGTTGCTGCTCAATTTAGTCCATTGGCCCGCTCCGGCAGACAATTACTCATGGGGTTACACTCGCTTTTTGTTGCTGTTTTGCAGGAAATCTCCCCGGAGACCCCAGCCGCACGGGGTGGAAGTGCATGACACACAATATCCCTTCTATCCCACCCGCCATTAACATGGATATGGAGGTGAAGCGAAATCGTTTTTGTGGTTATTTGGGTGGCATTCGGATTCGGTTGCATGTTCTCTGCTCTCTCACCTTTCTCTATCTGTCCGGCTGTGTGGCAGCAATCTAACAAATAAGCAGTTTCGTGTCCATGTGTGCTGACCGCAGTCAAAGGGAACACAGCACCGCTTGCCCCCGATCTTTCACCAATTAAAGGATTCCAGACAAAGGGAGAACAGTTTTAGGAATTTGGATCTCAAAATCTCAGAGATCAGTAACCGCAATTGCGGGCAGCTAGATCATCGTAAGCTTTGAGCTAGAAATTTCCCCATAGAGATGGCATTTTAATTCTTTTAATTAAAAGTTTAATTACATTTCTGTTTTGCGCCGGATTTCTCAGCCATGAACTCTGGCTTATGACAAGCGCCGTGACACATCTGTGAGGCCCATTAAAGCTGTACAAATTTCATAATGCCAGTGCGCGCTGTCAAAAAGTTTTGTGGGCCGCTGAAGGCAGAGGTGGAGAATGAGAAGGAGCAGGAGGCTGATCTCTGACCAGCAAAACATTTTCATTGCTGCTGCGGCTAACCAATTTAATTCGGACTCGGATTTGCTTTAATATATGTATTTGTATGTATTTGCTGACTGACACACAAGCGGTGACAATTTAATTAATTTGAGATTTGTGGCCATCAAACAAAAGCTAAAACAATAGAAAGAGAATCCAGCGGAGCGCAGATACAATGAACATTTATTTGATTCAACATCCACCAGAGGCACCACCACCCACACGGCACCCAGACCCAGTTCGAGTTCCAGTTCTCGTCGCAGTATCACCATCCACCCACTGGCCACTTGTATGACCAGCGTCTGTTGTCCATCCTCCCCTGAGAGGTCTGCTGTGAGCTGGGGTTTATCATTCTGATCACGTAACGTGTGTGCCACCAGCACTTTTTCATTTTCATTCACTTAGCTTAACTCGCAGAGAGAGAAAGAAAGAGAGAGAGAGAGACACACACACAGAGAGAGGCGGAACGAGAAACGAGAAGCGACTGCTCTAGAAACTTATAGAGACTCTTGTCTTATAATGATTTCTCTTGACGCTTCGCCGATTTGCGTGGGCTGTGATTTCTGGGTCTCGGCTTCAGCTCTGCCTTTCGCTTTTACTTGGTCTGGTCTCGCATCATTAACCGGTGATGGCGGGGGCTGCCCCGTCTCCCTACCCTCGACCCTCCGACCCACGTAGCCAATGTTGGCCAACTGACTGACATTGAAATCGACGTGGGACTGTCCAAGTATGTGTGTGTCTGTGTGTGTGTGTGTGTACATCTGTTTCTGTAGTTTTGGTGAGTGCTTGTGTCTGCCCTGGAATTTGATAAGTTGTAATTCAATTAAAGTTTAATTGGCCAGCCAGCAAGTTGCGGGAACTTATGCCATGAATTTTTTATCATTTTAGCATCGTTGAAGTACACCAGAGATTTCTGAGGTACTTGTGGCTTTCGAAAGTCAGTGAACTTTGGCCAAATTGCTCGAAACCCAAATTCAATCTTCAAAAGGAAGCAACGTTATCAATGAATTTGTTTTTGTTTTCATCTGACAGTTAAATGATCGTAAATGATCAAAATCCCTCTGAATTGTATCCATTTTCCCCCTCCCATTTTGGGTTGCATATTCATTTGTGCTTTCAGGATGTTATTTAATATTTTATTGCAAACTTTCTCAGCCACCATGGATTATGGTACTTATTTCCTTCACATTTTCCTCGCCTGCCACCGAGCTAATCACCGTGCGACGGAGTATAAAAGTTTTGTGCCGCTCCGTCCGCTCCATCAGCTTTCAGCCATATTGGAGCTCTGGCCAAGTTTTTATTTTTTCCGTTCTCTTTTTGTGCTGATTATGTCGGTGCTGGCAGAACATTATTAATTTGCACCAAAGAGATTACGATCCCGTGCATAAGTTTTAACTACTTTTGTGCGGTGGTGTGTCGAACGGGGTGGCTGCACGATGGGCGATGGACGATGGAAACGCTGTGGTAGTAGTTGGTGGTGGGGGAGGCGAAACTTTGGAGCCATAGCTGTCGACAGCGCAGTTTGCACCTGCTTGTGGCTTCGGTTCTGCCTCTGCAGCTGTTTTGTTAGCGCTGCCACATGCCACACGCAATCTAATTTAGTTGGAGAAATACGTGCAAAGCGTGAAAATGGGAAATGGAAAAGGCCAAAATGGGGGCAGGCCACACACCCTTTCAACTGGCCTTAAAGAGGTTAGGCCATTGGTTGGGTGTGGGCTCTCCATTATAATTCGTCTAGTGCGCCAATGTGCTAATGCTCAAAGCCCGTTTAATCCGGCTTTTAAAGCAGCTTTAAAATATGCCAAACAAAAACGATCAGCGGAGAGTGCAGTGCGAAAAAGTTCGCTGTCAAAGGTGGTGCAATGCACTCAGCAATTATTCCAAGGGTTGTGCAAGTACCACCTCCTAACCACCCCTTGCCTTGCCACGCAACCGTGTTTGTCAGGCTCCTCTCGGGGATTTGTGCTCGTTATTTCGCAGGCTATGGCCTCGTTCCGGGTGCCCCTATGCATCTTCAAACTGAATTCTCCATTTGAATTATTCATTCCTTTTGTCGCTGCTGCATCTTCAGATGCCACGCTCGAGGGTTGTTGCGTCCTTGAGGGTTGCAGAAGGCAACAGGCAACGGGCAACGCAGCAACACCACCGCCCAACTCCTCTTTAGCTTTGTGCATTTGGCAGTCTGGCCTGAAAGCCGCCTCAGAGCCAGGCCCATCCACTGTAGCTGTTGCTCGTTGCTCGCAAATCCGAAAGCAATTTCAGCAGCATTAATCATTCCGCCCGCTTCGGCCGGAACACACACACACACACACACACACACACACACACAAACACCCTCTATTGACACTCCATCCCCTGTCACGCTTATCTCCCGTCCGGCCATTTCGGGTTAATGTTGACAAAACGCATTTTAAGCACTTCAGAATTTTGCTTCTTTTGTTTTACTTTTGTTTTTCCAACCGGCCAGCAGCCACAGAGTCCTCCATTCACATCCTCATGTGTGTAAGTGTGTTTGATTCTGATTTGAATGCTACGGCTGGCAAATTTGCATTGGAAATGTATGCATGAGCGGGGACTGGAGCACCACAGGATCGCCCTCAATGCTATCCTGCCATCCAAAAGCAGACCGAAGTGGAATCCAAGTGGCCAGCAGCAACAGCAGCAGGGGCTTTTGTTTACTGCCGCCCTTTTGCCACCATAGTGTGTACATACAAACGGATATCATTGTGATTGTGTGTCCATCCCCACCCAGGTCCGTCACTCCACTTTTCCCTGCTGATGAGTGTGTGTTTGTTTGTCTAACCTTTTGAATCAGTTCCACATACGAACCCAGGGGGCAGAAAGAGGCCATAATCGAAGCTGGCAGATGCTGAAATGTCTGAGATATCAAATGGAAACTGAACGAATGAATGCAGAGTGGAAAGCCCACCAGTGGCAGAGGCTCAGCATCTAAATTGAACATTGCCTTTGACTTTTATTAAATGGTATTCGTTTGCAAATAAAGCAGATCAGATCAAACTATGCTGGCAAATTCCCCCAAGCTAGAGAATAACAATGAATTTTATGAAAGGAAACGACACCAGAAGGATTAATTTAGTCTTTAAAGTATTCAAATGTAAATATTCAAAGATACAAGAAACCTTCTTAGACTGTTACTAATGTTTTAAAAGCTTCTTAAGTTTAATAGAACATTGAAACGTTCAACTTAAACTCTTTGCGAGCATATCCTTCCCGTTCTCAACGCATGTTTTATTGATGAGGATTTTGAACTACATTATCGCATCTCTATTATTTATATATTTATCTATGCATGTCTGCCACACACACACTCACACACAGCCACATCGCTGGCATTCCAGACACTCATCTGAGTCCCCCAAAAAACAATCCCAATTAATATTCATTTAAGCCAGACTCACCCAACACGCAGACAAATCCTTTATTTAGTGAAGCAACTTTTCGCGTTGGGGTTTTCCTCGGTTTTATTCGGAATTTGTCTTAATTTTTTTATATTTTTTTTTTTGTTTGGTTTTGCTTTGGGTTTGTTTAGTTTGGTTTTGCTGGGATTTGTTGTTCCCGAGTTTTTCACTGCTGCTGCTGCTGCTGCTAAAAATGCACGACAAATTAACAGAGCCCTGGAGTAAGGGAGGCAGTAAGGGCGAGAGCGAGAGGGGGACGTAAAAAGAAAGAAGAATAAAAGCTGAAAATGAAAATGAAATGCTTTCCGTGGCAGCCGTGGTATCCTTCTGTCGGGGCAAGCCACGCCCGCGGCTTGGACAACAGCAACAACAAAATTGGAAAATAAAAAATAGGAAAATGTGGAAACTGCAGAAAAGTGTAAAACTAAAACTCTGTCACTTGTTTCTCTTTGCGATGTCTTTTTTTGTT
This sequence comes from Drosophila guanche, assembly GCF_900245975.1. Lineage (NCBI taxonomy): Eukaryota > Metazoa > Arthropoda > Insecta > Diptera > Drosophilidae > Drosophila > Drosophila guanche. The sequence goes on along the minus strand of NW_022995743.1, from coordinate 12,954,897 downwards.
GGGTGGTGGTTTGCACTATGAGAGAGTTTTGATTCGAGCAACATAATGCATGTGTCTTTCCACATTGAACCCCGCTGCCCCACTCCTCCTCTTTCTCATCCTACTCCTCCGCAGCAACTCGCCACGCAAAGCGGGAATTATTTTATTATATTTCACGAAATAACTTTTTTCTCTTTGTGATTGTTTGCGGCACTGACACCCTTTAGTCAAATATTTATCCGCATTTCACCTTTTGTGCGTCTTTGGCCGTGTATTTTACGGTCCGTTGTTCGATTCCAACCCCCTTTCCGCGGGGTTCACTTCCACCTCACGCCTACTCACACGCTGAGTGACCGACCGTTCGTTCACTTGGCTCTTTCAATGCACTCTGTGGACTATAGTGCCGCCGTGTACCGTGTACCGTTACCGTTACCGCTACCGCTACCGTTATGGCGAGCTTCTTTCGTTGAATGAACTGGCGAAAAAAAAGCACCACAACACCGAATCACACACAATGGAACTTTGATACACCAACAACGCAGCGCAACTGTTAGGTGAGCAAAGCTTGCTCTCTCGACTTAGGCTTACTCTCGCTCTGTCTCTTGCTTGCTCTTTACCCCTAATTTGGCAAACAGCCGGCGCAACCAACGCCAACGCAACGCAAAGCATACCCTGCTCCGAGCTTCGTTTCCATCCCAAAAATGGCAAACATTGCCAACCACCCCCCTGAGCCATTAACTGTACGTGTGCTCTCTCTCTCTCTCTCTCTGTCTCTCGCTAAGCGCATGCTCTAAAGCTGCGCTCCAAAGCTCTCAATGCCTGTGTGTGTGGATAAGTGTTGGTTTCCATGTGAATTGGGTGGTGGTGGGTGGATGAGAGAGTATGGCTCTGGGCAGGGTTGAAGCGGGCTTTGAGTGGGTTGTTTTCGTTTGCTGTCACATTGCTTTGGTTCCCCCTCCCCTAGACTACTGTTGCTGCTGCTTCTGCTGTTGTTGCTGTTGTTGCTGTTGAATGTGCACTTTGTTGAATGTGCATTGCGCTTCCTCTGGCCGGGTGCTTTTGTTGCTACTGCAAATTGCCTCGTAGCATTTAAGTCGAATTATGAAAGACTGTGTGTGAGGGACCGAGTGCATGCGCCGTCCCATCCAGGGGCAGTGCCAAACGCGCTCGAGGGGACAGGCATACGGCTGCATTTTAATTAATATTGATTGTGAGTTATTTTCGCAGGGGTGCAGGGGGGTGAAAGCGCAGGTGTGGTTTTAATTTAGTTTTCCAAATGCATATGTGTGTGCTTTTTATTTGTGTGTGGCTGTGCGTGTGGGTGTGGACGTTCAGCCCCATAACCCACTTGCAGGCTATGTGATTATGGATAAATGTTTGCCCATTACAGGGTACACAAATTCAGCTTCATCATGGCGTATCATGTAAATGAGGGGGGAAGCCAACCCAGCGGAGATGCCAAATTTGCATTTCAATTCAACAGTCGCTGGCGCAGTCACCCGCTAGTCCCCCGTCGGCACTGACACGCCAACCCAAGCCACCTCCCAGCATTCACCACCCAGCATTGTTGGTGTGTTTGCAGTGCTTGAACAGCTTCGTCCCATCTCGGTCTTGGTATTTTTTCTGTTTTGCTTTAAGTGTGATTCGTTGTTGCGCTTGACAGCGCGGTAAAATGTGCACGTGCTGCAAGAGCAACTTTCCCCCAGGTATGCGTGGCTGGTTGGGGGGTTTTATTGAACCTGAAGTGTACAAGAAATGGATTTAAGTTTGAATTTTAATTTTCACCCATTGCCAAGTAGAGCCAAGTAATCGATGCAACAAAGCAGACTCACACATCTATGGGTTTTCTTAAATTTAATTGAACTTTAATCATAGTCCGTTTTAAGTTGCGGGCCCCAACATTTTAAATTCAAAGGCGACCGTTGTTTACCATCACTCTTTTTGCGTGGCAGAGCAAACAGCCTGTGACAGCCAATACATTCGACCCAGTGTTGAAAAAGTTCGATTTGACCGCCCAATCTTATTCATAGTTACGGGCCGCAAGTAGGCAATTACGTAACATTCTATTGCCATTTACGTTACGTTTTGCGCTTTGTTTTCGTTGTTCCTTTTAAGTTCGAACCTTATTTTTTATACAATCCAGCAAAAGGAAGTCATCAAACCAGCCAGTATTCTAGAGACCATTCCTCATAACCTTTTAATAATTAACGGAATACCAAAATTAAGGAATATGATTTGCATCAGTATTGTTCGTGTATATTTTACGTATATCATAACGCTATTTCGGTATTTTTTAAGGGACCTGCGGTGTTTGCTCGACTATCACGCGGTTACACTGGTCACACTTCAGCTTTGTTAAATTTTATTTTATTTTAGCATAAAAACGTGAAAAATAGTATAATGGGTAAACGGAGGACGCAATCCCAGATCGACTCGAACTCGAGCGACAGTGATAGTGAATCGGACACCAAACTGGAGTCGGTGAGTACTGCATAGAGAGAAAATTGAGCCCGCGCCCCATTGTCAAGGGGCCAAGACCCAGGGCTGCGCTGCTGCGTGCAGCCATTGCGATGTAACAAATCAATGGCAAGCCTTTTATGATACCAATTAAACATAACTGCTCCCGCAGGACCTCCTGTCGGTGGCCAAGAAGCGCAAGAAGCCGCAAAATGCCAGCAAGGCGAGCTCCCTCTCCGACTCGGGCTCGGATTGGGCGAACAACAAATCTGGAGCGCCTGCCACAAAGAAGAAGAAGCGTCCGAAGAAGGCCAGCAGGGACTCAAGTTCGTCAGAGTCCAACTGGGACGAGGAGAGCCAGGATGAAGTGCAGCCCCCGCCTGTCGAGAAGAAGCCCGAGGAGGCTCCGAAGCCCGGCAACGTCAGCGAGCACGAGGAGGGCGAAGTCTCCGACAGCGACTCGGACGACTCGAAGTCAAACTCCTCATCTGGCTCCGATTCATCCGGCTCGTCCTCGTCCAGCTCCGACGCAGAGTTCGATGATGGCTTCGACGACGACATGATGGGCGACGAGGAGGATCGCAAGCGTCTGAATGATCTGTCGGAAAAGGAGCGCGAGACGGAGATCTTTAAGCGCATCGAACAGCGGGAAATCAGGCGAACGCGCTGGGAGATCGAGAGAAAGCTGAAGCTTGCCCGGCGTGGCGAAAGAAACGAAAAGTCAAGGTCAAAGGGGGAGCGGGCCAAAAAGAAGAAGGAGAAGAAGGCCAAAAAAATCAAGGAACTGCCCCCGTCTATGCCACCGCCATCGAACTCTGTGCTATCCGAACTGGAGCCCAAACCTATCAGCGATGTGGGCAGCAAAAGTCCCCTGCCTCTGAGCGCCAGTCGGGATGTGGCCTCAACATCGGCGGCCGTGGCCAGCATTCTCAATGACCGAGGATCAGACGATCAGTCTGCCTCTGGCATGGGCGACTATTTTGATCACAAAGAGCGCTCCAAGGAGCGAAAGAAGAATGTGGAGGCCAACAAAACCGATGACAAGCGAAGCAATGCCATGGCCCTGCTGAAGGCCAAGCGAGAGGGCAAGGCCAAGAGAGGTAAGCTCTTGGAAATTGTATTTCCTTTGTTCATAACTAAAATCTGTATAACTTCACTTATTGCAGAGGAAGAGGAAGCCAAGAGGCAAGCCGAACGCGACCGGGACGACAAGGAGGAACTTGAGAGCGTCTCTGGCTGCAAGTCGGCTGTGAAGCTGAAAGCATCGGAGATTTACTCGGACGACTCTGGCAGCAGCGACTGGGACGAGGATGAGAAGCCAACGGGCAAGCGCTCACGTTCGATTAGCAGCAAGGCTTCCAGCGAGTCCGAGGATGATGACAAGACCACCAAGAGTCCTACGTTCATATCGAACCGCGAGGATCTGAACAAACTGCGGCTGTCGCGCCACAAGATGGAGCGCTTCGTCAATTTGCCCATCTTCGAGAGCACCGTTCTGAACTGCTTTGTGAGAATAAGCATTGGCAACAATGGCCAGAAGCCGGTCTATCTAGTCGCTGAGATTACCGGCGTGGTGGAGACGGGCAAGATCTATAGCCTGGGCACCACGAGAACCAATCGGGGTCTCCGCCTCAAGCACGGCACTCAGGAGCGAGTCTTTCGGCTGGAGTTTATCTCCAATCAGGAGTTCACCGAGAACGAGTTCAAAAAGTGGAAGGACAGCTGCCAAGAGCAGCACGTCCAGATGCCCTCCATGGAACTCATCGACATAAAGGCGAACGATATTAAGAAGGCCCTGAACTACGAGTTCAAGGACGAGGATGTGGACAAGATTGTGGAGGAAAAGAATCGCTTCCGCAACCGTCCCACCAACTATGCCATGAAGAAGACCTGCCTGATGAAGGAGCGCGATGCAGCCATGCTGCGCGGTGACTACGACATTGCCCAGGATCTGAGCCAGCAGATCGATGAGCTGGAGAACAGAGCCTCGGAGCTGGACAAGCGAAGATCGCACACACTGAATCTGATTTCGTACATCAATGATCGCAACCGCAAGAAGAACGTTCAAGATGCCGAGAAGGCGATCATGGAGGAGGCCCGGGCCAACAAGGGCCAGAAGATATCAGATCCATTCACACGACGCATCACACAGCCGCGCATGGGTTTCAAAGGCACCAAGAATGACGAGGAGGATATACAGCTCGCACCTCTGCCCCCGCCGCCGCCTGGCAAGAAACGGCCAAATGAGGCCGGCTCCTCAAACTCCAACGCGAAGCCCACAGACGCCAAGGACTTTAGCCTGTACTCGCTGCATGACTTTGACATAGACCTGGATGTGCCTCTGCCAGGTCAGTATTTGCTACACTTGCAATTAATTTCAATCTCTAAATCTTCGTTCACTTCGTTTCCCTGCAGTTAACAGCACAAATTCGGTGCCAAAGCCAGCGAATAAACCAGCCGAAACCGTATCCAAGCGGTCGCTTAATCTGGAGGACTACAAGAAGAAGCGCGGCCTCATCTAGGGCTTGCGACTCAGCCCACATATTGACAAAGCTCTTGCGTTCATGCGTCCTAGTTAGTGTAGTTAAACAGTTAAAACGAAGAAAACAAAAGTTAATTATCGAACTCCAACTCGTTGCAGTTTCTGTGTTGCATTAGAGAACGGACAGGACACATACTACTGTTGCTGGGAAGAGGATGATTAGGGATATTTCAATTGTTATCATTTGTCCAACTATTCTTCTATACTTCTCTCCTAGTGTTTATCTGTGTTAATAATACACTCTTCTATTTAGAATTCAATGCTTAGGAAAAATGTACAATACAAAAACAAAAACCACCCCACAAAAACGATTACGAGCTCGCATCGTATGCCCAACCACTGCTTACTTTAAGTCTCAATTTTCCTAGTACCTAAGTTGAAAGTAAATTGTATTATATAGCTGCCACCGTATTCGACCCAATCATCCTCCATGCAAAGTTTAATAAATTTATACGATACTGATCATAATTTATATAGAACTTAGTTAACAGCAACAAACAACTCAGGCATATGGCGAGGGCTGATGAGATTCCAGGGACAAATATAACAGGCTGAGTTAATTGGATGCAGATATGCAGCAGATGCATATTATCCTTTGGTTGTAAACGTTCAATGCTGTACTAGTTTAAGTTCATACATTTTAGCAGCATGCCTATTATACACATATACATTATTAATAATACATTATATGAAACAAATAAACAAATTATTGTACTATTTAAATAGCTGTGTAAAGTTCATAAGGTGCTGGCTGATGCGACTTATAGTCTGCAGATCGAATGGAAAACCGAACTGTTGTATTGTCATAAATTATGGCACAAAACTAAGCCCAACGCTAAGAAAATAACTAATGTGCGGTCATCCTTGATAATGGAAGTGTCTGTTGGCTGTGGAACAATTGTGTCGACAGGCACGACCCATTTTAATGGATCTAGGTGTCCTTTTTCCAAAGTGTCCTCCTTCAAGTGGACTATAATATTTATGGGGTAACATCTTGCCCGCTGTCTTCTGGAGTCGTGATAACTACGGGTTTGTAGGCCTCCTTCAAGTGGACTGTATTGTGTGACTGCTGTTGGGTTCTGTTCAGATGTATCAACATCTCGCTCGCTTGGCGCCTTTTTGCATCATAAATTGAAAAGTAAACTTCTTCTGTAAGAGGCTTTCGGCTCGATCGACCAGTTGGTGGCCTCTTTTAATTGGTTTGCTGGCTGTTTGTGCAGCTGGTGAACTCCTTTCATGTTCTCACATTTAATTCAATTAATTCGATCAAATTGTCTTTTAATTGAAAGTGATCGCGTTTCGCGTTGTTTCGTCGGAAGCGAAATATCATTTCCAGCATCTCCACAGATCAGTGGGGAGGCTCCAAATATAACGGTTGATATCTTTCAAATCTTTCTTGACTGAGAAATACAGTGTGGCGGGGATTATGCATATAAGTATTTCTGGAACATTTAACTAACATCTCAAGTGCATTCTCTTAACGACTCTTTCAGAGATTTATTCAACTTTTTGTAGTCAAAAGAGAGATTGATGTGGAATAAACTTCAATTGAAAGTTCTATAATGCATTTCCGCTTGGATATTTCCAACATTTAATTCATTCACTGCCAGGGAATTTCGGGCACTGTATCCCAAAGGCAGGCAACGATCCCAGAGCAAACATATTGTTCCCAAATGTTGAATGCGACTGATCCGATCAGAATGGTGATGATAATGGGGGGGGGAGTGGGAGAATCAAGAGCAGGCAGGCAGCACCAGCAGGGTGGGGGCTGCCTGGGGCTTCCCATTGTGGCACAATGACATTTTATCTCAAAATATGCAACAGCAGCACGTTCTCTGAAGCGGAGAGTGTAATAGATCAGTAGCGGAATCTCAATTCAGAATTCGAAAAACTACCGATGCGTGGCCCATGCAAATGTTGATGTTGCCGCTGCTGCTGCAGCCCATCTGTGTCTGTGTGTCTGAGTGTCCGTGTTGATGCATCTTACACTTAGATACATGTGTGTGTCTGGAGCTGTTGCATATGTGGGAGAATCCCCTTGAGGGCGACTAATCAACCGGCATACAACCCAAGCAAGTGGCTTCATCGTCGCCTCTGTCTCTGTCGCTGTCGCTGTCACTGTCACTGCCCCTCGGCTTTGGCGTCTTTCATTGTCTGCGCTCGGAGGCTTCTCTGTATTCGTGTGTCGGTTTTAGGGGACGCTGACTCTGACGCTTCCAGTGGCTCATGGCAGATCACAGCTCCAGCGATCAGTTCAAAGTTGACTTTGTCGCGGACCAGACCGGACCGCACTTATTCCGGCACGACACACGCGACCCTGAATTAGAAAATTATCAAATCTCGGTCTAATTGAATTTAAAAACTTGGAGAATAAATGAAAATGTTACCCGAAAAGTGTGCACTTGTTTGGTGGATATTTGTGGGCCTAGTCCTGGGCTTTGTGTGCGCGGAGCTGGACTTTAACAATGATCTGGAGAACAGCCAGAAGTTCCAGAGTATTCCAACTACAGTGAAAACATTCGAAAATGACACGGTCCTGCTGCCCTGCACCTTGAACAGTAAGTCGATGGATAGAGCTTCTAATTTATAGAGCTAAAGAGAGAGATTTATGCGGATCTTGGGCGATTAGCTTCAGTTAGGTGGGGGCCTTGAAACGGTCATTGGCCATAACAATGGCATTTAATTCGATTGAAGAAATGAACACACAATGGGACAAATGAAGGTATTATCAGTGCATAATAGAGTCCGCCGAGGAAGCGAGTCCAGAAGCGGATTCTGTTAATTGAACGCCTCACAAGCAACGAATTCATGTCATTCCGCGTTGACCCCTCTGTATACCAAACCCTTATATAGATGTTGACTCTCCATTAAAGGATTATTGGCAGCAACACTTAACTGTTGATGGGGTTAACAATATGAAAGAGTTTCAGTTTGAGAGTGAGAGAGAGAGAGCTTGCTGTTTACGGAAATACGATACAGCGGCTCGGCTCGTTGTAGCTAAGATTTAAGAGCGGAAAGAGAAATGCAAATACAGTTTGATTATGAATTAAATTCCATTGCAGCTCCATTCCGATACGTGCGCTGGCACCGCGATGATGTGGCACTGGTGGACTCTCGGCACCCGGAGATACTGCCGCCAGATCGCATCATGCTCTGGCCCAATGGCAGCCTGCAGGTGGCTAATGTGCAGTCGGAGGACACCGGGGACTACTACTGTGAGATGAACTCGGACTCGGGCCATGTGGTGCAGCAGCACGCCATCGAGGTGCAGCTGGCGCCACGCGTCCTCATCGAGCCCAGCGGATTGACGGAGCTGCCGCTTGGAGCCACCTTCGAGGTGGTATGCGAGGCGCAGGGTGTTCCCCAACCGGTGGTAGACTGGAGACGGAATGGACACAGCCTGGGCCAAGGGGCGAGCACGGGCAATCGGCAGAGCCACATCACGGAGATCAAATCGCGTAGTCAGTCGGGTCTGATCGAGTGCTTCGCCAGCAATGGCGTGGGAGAGCCGGCCGTGGCGGGAGTCTATCTGCATGTGCTGTGTGAGTTCCACTTTGATAGCTGACCTTCATCTTGGCATCATTAAACAATGCCTGAAATTCCAGTCTCTCCCGAGGTAAATCTCCCTCAGTCGGTGGTGTACACCAAGCTTGGAACGCGAGCCCATCTCGAATGCATTGTGGAGGCGGCGCCGGCGGCCACCGTGAAATGGTTCCACCACGGCCTGCCCGTGCCATTGGGCACGCACTATTCCAGCCACGAGACCGAGCTGCAGTCCAACCGCTCTCTCGAACACTACGTGAACGGTGTCCGCCACATGCTGGTGATCAAGAACGTGCGCAACGCGGACATGGGACAGTTCGAGTGCCGGGCAAGCAACAGGATCGGTGCAAGGATTGCCAGCATTGAGCTGACCGGCCGACCCATGCCGTGCATCTTCAAGATCAATCCGGGCACGCAGAGCTCCACATCGCACGTGCTGGTGTGGCAGACTGAGAGTTTGCTGCCCATCATGGAGTTCAAGCTGAAGTTCCGCCAGATCCCATCCAACAATATCACCAGGCAAATACGAACCAACTGGACAGAGCTAACGATCCCTGCTCAGGCCACAAATGGTGATTAGAACTTCAACCGAAGGCGGTCAAAATAATCCACTCTAATGCCTACTCTTTGGCAGGACTCATCTACATCACGACGTATACGCTGCATGGCCTTCAGCCGGCAAGTCTCTACGAGGTCTCCGTTCTGGCGAGAAACAGTTTCGGTTGGAGCGACAGCAGCAAAACTGTTCGCTTTGCCACGGGTGGAGAGGGTGAGATAAACTTCTGATGAGGAATAAAAGCGTCTTCTCCATTCTTAAGCCCCAATTTGTTCCGCCAACAGTTGAGCTGCCCAACTATTCAACGGAATCGGAGCTGCAGAACGATGTCACTGAGGAGCAGGACTTCCTGAATGAAATTACCCAGAGATCGGATACTCTGCGGGCCAGCATGATGTTCAATTCGGGCTCAGCAGCTGAAGGCCGTGGGCTTAGTAGAGCCTTGATCTATTCCATATGCCTATTATTAGTCCTGACATACCAGTAAGACTAATTCCTAATGCCTTTGTACTGAACTCTTTTTCCATGTGAGTAAATAAACAAGTATCACCACCAAATTCTTGAGAAGAAAATGCTCGCGTCATAAGGGAAATGAATCAGGAAACTAGACTGATTCTGATTAACTCACACGAAAACAGATAAAGTTCCTTGTCAATGTGTGACTAAAAACAAACACAAATGACTAAGCTTTTGGACTCTTTAAATAGTTACGTAATATTTGGTGGTATATTCGGACAAAGACTAACTGTTGAATTATATATTTATAACCGGGCAAGAACCCATCTTATGTGCAATGATGAGCAAGGGTAAGCAAGGGCCTTAAATGTATTTTCCCTTTTTAATCGGAATTGGACCAGGGAAGAACTACTGACTGAATAGAAATATCGTATTGCGAGCTTGACATGGGAGCGTTTCCGTTAGTATGAGAACTGTATCTATGCAGCCTGGACATATGATATATGTAGTACGTATATAGTTATGTATGGCTCCATGCCAGGGCTTCCTCTATGGACCGCCAAAATCAATTGGCAGTGACATTGCGGCGCAACTAACGCATCTTTCTTGTTTCCCATCCCGCCACCAAGCGCGAGCTTCGCTTGGCTTGGCCCTCATTTTTTGCTCTTTGCCGACAGCTCTCTGTGCCTCTCCGAACACTGAGCCAAAGACTGTTTACCTGCCCCAAAGCACACGAGAGAAAGAAACAGATAGCACGAGTTGGCGCTCGTTGGCACTGTTCGTTTCCGCTGGCAGCGGCAGCGGCAGCGGCAGCAGCAGCAGCAGCGAACGGCAACAGCAGCGCTTTTGGCATCCCAGCACGAGCTCCACTGCCAGTTCTCGTTTGAAAAGCATCGCGTACGGAACGGGCACGAAGAGAATCAAAAGCGCAAAGGTCTCTACTGAGTCTCCATCTAACACCAGGCAGGGAGGCCTTCGGCTTCGCCCTCGCACAACCTTAGGTTTTAAGTGGCCAAAATACAACTGTGCCAAAGATGAAACATTCACGCGGAAATCTGTAAAATTAAGCTGAAATGAGCCCTTTAGCCATGGCCGAAACTGTGCGAAAGCGTTGCAAGTGCAAGTGTTAAACGGTTTCGTGTTCACGTAAAAACAAAAATTCAAAGAAAAACCCAAAACAACAACAACAAAAATATATGAAAAAGCACTACAATACATCGTCTTTTGCCTTTTTTTAACGCTTTAACCGAATTTTGTTGCTGTTGCTGCTGCCGCTGCGGCTCTGCGGCAGCTCTCATCTCTCGTCGGTATCTGGGGGTACGGTACGGGACCAGCAAAACCAGTTTTCTTCCTCTAGGCCCAGGCAAAATAAATACAACAAAACCGAAACCAAAAAAAAAAAAAACAATCTTCTCATCGCATCCATTCTGTAACTGGCCCTGAAGCCTGCCCCAGACTCTACCCAATGAACCTCGACTCTGACTTCATATTGGGTCCGGGCTCTGTTCGATGATTCATAATAATTGCGCAGAAATATGTGGCAAGTGACAGATGTGCCCCACATCCTCCGCTCCACTCTAGAATGCATTTTGGCACTGCAATCGGCTGCCAAAATTCAGATTCAGTTTCAGTTTCTGTTTGGTCTGTTCATTTCTGGCCTCCCTCTCTTTTACTCTCTCTCTCTCTCTGTCTCTCTCTATGTGCATTCTATAAATATGTACGAATATGTAAAATAGTTGTCGCTGTGCCGGCAAACTGGCTGCAACAAAAAGATATACCCGTACATCTGTATGTACTTACACCGAGCAACACGAAAACGAAGCCAAGAAAATCGCCAAACGAAAGCGAAAATATCAGATATGTATGTACATATGTACCAGTGTGGGACAGGAATTGGGTGGAGCAGCGAGCAGCGTCGGCGGAAGAAGGGCCAGCTGCTGCAGAGGATGTGCAGATGACGGTGGAGTTAGGTTGGAAGGGCGGTAGGGATAAGGGGAGAAGTGCAAACAAACGTTCAATGGAAAACAAAACAAAAAGAGAAAGGAGAGCGAGTAGGCGGCAAGGGACCGATTCTTTAGATACACTAACAGATCAATCGATGCTCCGCTTTAATCGAGCATATGATAGAGCCAGAGAATATAAAAAAGCTTTGTTGGTGTTACAAACGATCGTCCATATGTGATATAGTGAAAACATCTGATCAAAATCATTTGACCCTACATAAGGGTATTGTTTGGTAGAAAACAAAGTTCTCAGTTCAATCATTGTGGCGGCAAAGTGCAAGTGCAGTCCACTGCCCTCCAAACAAAATTCCACACACAGATTGAAGCCAGCTGCAGCAGCAGCCGCTGCTTTTCCGCCTGCACACACAAGTGCAGTAATTGTGTTCGTGTGTGTGCATGTGTGTGTGTGTGTAAACTTTTTGAGCGCAATGTAAATAAACAAAACGCCAAAGAAGAAACACCAACAACAACAACATAAAGAGAGGCACTGATTTCAAGAGAACAAAGACGAAGAAGAAGGGTAGACAACACGACAAGCAACGACCAAAAGAACTAAGTTTGCACCTTTCCCTTTACCCTTCACCATATCTCCCTCTTCCTAATGTTCTCTGTCTCTTTGATTTTTTAATTGATATACAGCCTGGATGCGCTCGATGGGTGGTGCCAGCCCAGACGTCTGTTTGAGTAGTAAATTTTGTTTTAGTGACAGCAAAGAGCATTTGTAGTCACGTCGTTAGAGGAAGGTGTCAACAGGTAGTGTCGGCTATACTACGTACCAAGTATACGTACATTTGAAATGTCGCTCAAACAGTTGACACTCCAAGTGTACAAAGTACATGCACACAATATAGTAGAGTTGTGGGAAAATGTATAAATGCATGTGAATGTGCGGAAATTACGGCTCGTCAGTTGTTTTCGCCGTGCGGTGCTAAATGTGATGTTACATGGGTGGAGGGAATGAGTGAGGTAGTCCAGTAGCTAGAACAATAGTAGTATAGAGATGATTTAATAAAATAAAGCCCATGCAAGTTAAGAAATATTTTGAGATTAATTCGAATTTAGACATTTCCTAAATTACATATGGTCCAGATATTAGTACTCGAGTTCAGACTTATAGGCTTAGACTTACATTCGTGTTCGCTAATGGCTAATCACCAGATCATATTTCAGAAAAAATCCCATAAATAATCACATTATCTCTGTGGAAAAACCTGCTGGCATCATCAAACAAGTATTTTGATGTTGCAATGCCAATAGCAAAGAGTATATATCTAACATGGAAGTACATACATTTCGACAGATAAATGGAGTTCATTACTAGAAATTTGGGTTTACTATTGTTTTTTGGCCATGGTTTAATTCAGCAAAACCATAGCATACATTTAGGAGAAAGGCCTCGAGCAATAAGAGTTACTACACATTATTTATTTATAGACTTCTTACAACCAAGAGTGTCAATTAGTCGACTCAGTCGTACATATAAAAAACATACATAAATGCAATAGAAACTTTTCAAATGTTGTTTTTCAAATATTTTCCCAAATGCATCAGCTATGGATTATGATCGTCAGACATTGCGAAATTGTTTGTTTTATGAGTTGAGCACACGAACAAAAAATATGTGCACACCGAGGCAGTGGCTGTCAGTGAGAGGAGAGGAAATATTCATGTCGAATCGTGCACCGTGCAATGTGCTCGTATGAGTATGGGAGCTTTGCAAGCCATATGCAAACAGCTTCTAAATTAGTGGCCCGAATTTGTAGTCTGGTGTACACTATCCGTACATGTGTGTGCGCCTAAATGTATAGACATTTTTTCATTGGCTTTGCTGGTTGTACAATTTTTTCGCATTTGCACATTAATTTATTTATATGCATAAACATTTGCATGCTATTCGACTTGGCACACCCTGACCCAGCAGAACCCCCCGCCCCGACCCACCAATCCCCCCACTTCGACCCACTTTACTGGCATTGAGCCGGACCGGACCAAGAGGGGAGAGAGAGCCTACCATGAGCTGTAAATTAGACAACAGCAGCAACAGAAGCAGCCGCAGCGTCAGCAATAGCAAATGGCGATTTTTCGCATAGAGATCATAATATCTTCGAGATACGACTTATCGACGGAGAGCAAATTGCGAACAGACCACCACACCAGCCACGAGTGCGCCTTGCCTTGCCTTGCATAACCCGGCCAAGTGTTCCACTGCTCGACGGTTTACCCAACGATTGAAAATTTGTCCACGCCATGGCAGTTGCAAAAATTCGTTTGTAGTCCGCGCTTTTCCATCACTTTTGAACAGCTCAATTAGATGTTTCCGGCCCGAAGCGCTTTTCGCATATAAAACGCTTAAGCAAAAATTAAGAAATCATAAAACCAAAAAATATATTTTCAATGTTTTCGATTGCCTTGGCGGCTCCCGGTTTGGGGCCGCGCTTGATGATTGTATTTTGGGTAGCAAATTAATTAAGTACCAACCAACCAAACATATTAATTGCAGTTAACGACCTACCTCCGACAACGCACCGAGCCAAATCAAACAGCAACAGAAACAGGCACATAAACAGCCCATAAACCAACAGAAAGTACAAAATCAAATCAAAAGCAAACAACATGATTAAGGCGAGAGATTCGACGCGGCTGTTGCTCATTTGTCTGCTAATTGGACAATTTTATGGTAAGTCAAGGACTCGGCCTAACTATCTATTAAATCAAAGAACCAATTCGAACTACAAAATTCCAAAGCGGTTTGATATCGCGAGCTAACCGATTGAGTGGGTAATCGAAAATCCAGAGAGAAACTTGAATTTGAATTTTGGGAATAACAAGAATAGGAACAGATAATAATAAATCAATCTTCAATCTGTAGAAAGTGAAGACCAAATGCTAGCTAGTAAAGAGAAAAACTTTTAATGGTTTCATTATCCGCTCAAGTGATCTTTCACTGTACTGATCCATATTTTTACCTCGACTCTTCCCAACCGTATCTGTGGCGTAGTCAACTAAAACCAAATGGCAAATGCCATAAGTAACGTTAACGTAACGATTTTTTGAGCTTTTCAACTGAATTAACCCAACATATAATTGTTCCTATACTTGGCTCTTATATTCTCCGTTTAATGTCTGTTCAATGAATTTACGTAAGTTGCCTGAAATTATGAATTGGGAGCCCAAAACATTTGACGAAAATAAGTATGATCAATGCCGTTAGCCTACATACAATGTACGTACATATCGTACGTATCGCTACCCACATATGTGACGGTACTCATATGTGAAAGCTTTAGATACGGTGGTATAGGTGTCAGTCCCAGGTATTACGTGTGTACCTTGCTTATCTTTAGTTGGGTGTATGTGTGGCTGCCAGTGTGAGTGTACCAGTTGAAAGAACAACAAGCATATCTTATCGCCAAAGAGGGAGCAAACACTTATCTCTACCGTCGGAAAGCTAAATTTTATTCTCTTTCGGTAATATGGCGCAAATTGTTGATAACGGAACACATTCCAATTCTCGTACCGCGGAATGCCTCTTAGCTGGAACGATGGCTTGGAAAGTTATTGGCTCTCCGCTCCGCATACTTAGCAATTGGGCGGTGGGAGGCTGCTGTTCTGGGCATGGAGGGTGCCATGTGTTTTGGAAAAGGGGCAAGATTTCATGGTAGCTTTTAACACAGCTGTGCATATAATGGGATTGAAGCCCATAGGAAACTATTTAAAGCTAATACTCCTGATCAGTTTTAAGTTAAGAGAGAATCAGACTGAGTATCTCCAAAATTGTAGTACCCTCTGCAAGTGTATTAAAACTTCAATGAATAGGGTAAATATTTGTTACCCACGAACGTTGTGCAAAGAATGGCATTTAATGTCGAATATTTGCTCGTAAACTTCTCGCAGCCAACGTCTGTTGCTGCCTTTATGAGGAAAGACGGGAATGGGAGCGGGAACAGTACTGTACGCCCCCCAATGTTCTATATAATCAGATGTCTCTCCCGATCCCAGGCCAAAAGGCCATGTGATGTGTATTTCCCCTCGGTGCGACCACCGACAATGAAAAATATTTGGCTTTTTATTATTAATATTTTTTTTTGGTTTTAATTAAAAGTTCCTTGCCTCCAATTTTAGCCATGAGATAAGCCAACGGTTAGTAGCGGATAGAATAGAAAAATATTCCATAAACGGCCCATATGCAAGAGAATCTAAACTTTGCGCTTTCAAATGAGTTCATTTATCAAAGAATATATTTATGTTGCTGGGTCTGGGGGTCCGCTCCACAATATCAAAGAATATTTGGCCTACAAAACACATTTGTAAAGTTTGTAAATATTTCATAACATTCCGAACAGCCGCAAACAAAATATTTGTTCTCTGTGATGAATTCTTTTGCCAGTTCCAAATCCATATTTTGAGTTGATAAATACTTTGCCGCCTAGCCTAATGGGAATAGTTTATTTACTCCGAGGGAGGTCTGTCAAGGGTAACGAGACCCATTCCATGGGGATCTATTAATGACTTACAAATAGCAGATTCTTTGAAATGGCGGTAGAGTGCCGGGGTCTGGCGGGGTCTGCATATTTGCATAAAGTACATAAGTACTTGAGCTGATTTTTCATTGGGGATTCGTTCTGTATTTTCCAAACAAACCACACACACACACACACAAACAACATTCTCAAATTACGCATTCGCAGGGGGATCGATCGAGGGACGTTGGCCATCCAAAAATAAAGATCGCATAATAAATCAATGATTTGATCAATCAAAATGTTCCAGAGGGTGCGGAGTGAATGTGTGCCCCTCCCTTGATCCCAAACATTTTTTTGTTGTGTTTTGTTTTTTTTTTTTTTTAGGAGTGGAATTGATTTGCCGATTCAATTGATTTCAATTTAATTTTCCATTTATTGTGTGTCTGCGTTTTTGGCGTTTGTTCCTCGTTTCATTTTGTGACTTTATGCAAATTCATGGAATCAAATTATGTACCTACTATGTATACATGCACAAAGTATATAGCCATAGAACGGAGTCGTCTAATTCTTGGCACTTTTATGACCCCACCATCAAAAGTTTGAGATCCATGGACGTAGACCTGCCACAGCATGTCGATTGCTGACTCTGCCAAATCTGCTCGATCTTTCCGACATTTCAGAAATTGTGCAGTTTGGGATTGGCATCTGGTAATATGCCATAATTTATTTTTACACATCTTATTGACTCAGAGATGGACGTGGTGGAGGTGGCCGTAGCTATGGATGTGGGCCATTCTAGAACTGTTTACTCAGTGACCTCATAACTCATACGATCCCAAACGGACCATATGTAGGACAGACAGCAAATAACAACAACAACGTGATCATGAATTTGCAATCAAACTTATACGCAGAACAGTCTTGAAATTAATCTTGAATCAGAGTTATCAATGGGACGTACAGACGTAGGCAACTCCCAGGCTGTCCTCGCTGATATGGAGTGTGACTATGGCGCCTGGTACAAGGAATCAATCTGCGTGAATTATATCTAGGGCAGTGTAATTAAAAAGCAATTCCTTTCAAGTTGAATCGATTGAATGCCTCATAGCCAGACTTAAAGGAATCATATCTGCAGAGGTTATTTAGGCTCAGAATAATTCATTCAATCCATTGTCATTTGAATTAAGCATGAAGACAGTTTCCGAGGGGCTTCCATGTTTACAGAAATGTATTCAAAAATATTAAATTCAGTAGAGTTAGCTGCAATTATAAATACTGCAACTGATTCGATCTAGCATGACTTCATCTTGAAAGGAACGGCAACGGCTCAATCATAAAAGTTGGTCATAGGAATGCGACATGCTCCAGACGACGCCTCAGGCGCAATGCAGGCCACAAAAGGCCATTCATTGTGTATAACATTGAACTTTAAAGACAAAGGGAGTGGCAGCAGCAGCTCAAGCATTGCCTGGGGAGCACTAGAGATGGGGGCCAGAGTCTGGAGCTGGAGCTGGCGCCGCGACATCCTGACGCCATTTTTCAGCCAGAGAGAGAGAGAGAGCGAGCGCAAGTAGCATCCATCCATATGGATGGACTGGCTCTGAGTGGGGGCTGTTGTTCAGTTTTTTATACGTATTTGCAACCCCCAACATCGCTCCAAGGACAATGCGAGCTCAGGGAGCCGGATGACGCATGAGAGATAGAGACGAAGAGAGTGAGAGAGGGGAACGAGTCTTGCCTTGCACTTCTCCTGTGACTTTTTGGCGCTGACCTACTTACGGACTACAACTGGGTACGCTGGGACGTGGAACCGTCTCTGGATATTAATATATATGTACATCTATATGCACATATGTGTAGTGTACTTGTGGCCTTGACACGAGAGGAAACAGCGTGCGAAGGCTGCTGGCGAAGATTGCAATTTCGTCAGCTTATGGCCCACAATTGGATGGATCGTCGGTGAAGGTCCCTCCATCCTCTATGCTCTTGAGTCGAGACGATGGCAAGCTGTTTTTGGACCGACCTGGCCACCAGGCGGCCACTCCATAAAAGGGGCGTCTGGCTGTGCGTCAAGCGGATGCCATGAGGGGCAGCAATTGGATAAGATAACTGGCTCCGACTTTGGCTGCCGTGGCGACTCGACTCTACGACTCTTGCCGGCTTGAGGCTCAAGTGTTTACCTTAAAAAGCTTTTATCGGCAATTGATAACGACTTGCGCAATCCGCCAATATTCATCGTGGCCATACGAGTATATCCAAGATGATGATGTTAGCCATGAGTCATGACACTTTTACCCGTTAGAGACACATATGGCATGCAAATTGTTATGGCTAATACATACAGAACTGCGGTTTGAAGTGTGACTCAAACGCTTTGCATGCGATCTGCCAGAGGAGGAGTCACCATTATAACCATTGTATGTAATTCATGGGGCAATTAACATTCCATAATCAGAGACCCTTTTGGACTGCTAATGCTTTTATGGCCGAGAAAATTGACTTAAGGCTTACCCCGATGGTATCTGCATAGTTTGTTATCTGCATACGAGATTAGTTATTAAGGTGATGTGATGGAATTATTCCATGGATTTTCCATGTGACATGCAGATAGGGCATGCGGCATACAGAACCCCATATGCTGAGGCATACCTTTAGGCGTTGGTCCCAATTTGAACAGAAGAAATGCGGTGACTGTCACACAGCTTACTCACCTCACCTCACCTTCAACACTACTAAACAAATGGAATTATCTGCAAATATGGGAGAGCTGTATCTCCCCCAACAGTTTCCGGTAGAAACTAATTTCCGCTTCTGAGTTGAGTTGCACTCTCGTAAATGAGCTCGATTGTGGCAGGGACCCTTCGCTTTTATTTGAAGCAGAAGTTCTTCTCGATGTTGGGTGATTTTTATCAGTTCCCATTTCGAGTGGAGTAAACATGCCCCTGTGACTCATACGCATACCTTTCACTCCCTACGACAACCACATCCAATGACGCAATGATCCGACAATGCAACGCTTTCTTTTCTATCTACAGTTCGGTGTAATGGCTCGCCCATTGAGGATGAAACAGACTACCAGGGCGATGACTACGACTATGGGGAGTCTGATGCTGAGGATGACGTAGAAGGAGCAGATCCGCCCGAGGTCCAGGATCTGTCCGGTTCGCCGCCATACTTTGACCAGACCGAGCTGAGGATCGAGGCCAAGCCCGGAGACTCTGTGATCCTCAATTGTGATGCACGCAATTTCCAGAGTGAGTTTATCCACGAAAGAGTTTTCCCCCAAGAGGTTTGGATTTAATGAGTACTCCCTATCGATAGTCAACAACGCGGTGATGTGGTACAAGGGCAGTACGATCATTGCGAATGGACAGAATGCAATTAGCCACCGGGTGGAGGGTATGAAGAACAACTCGATCCTGCTGAGGGATGTCACGCCGGACGATTCCGGGGAATACTATTGTGCCATATTGCCGCAGAACGTTCGACAACTCACGACACTGAGGGTGGGCGCCCGGCTGTCGATCCTTTGCGACGATCGCGATATAACGGGTCGCTCGCAGACGTTCAGGCAGGGCGACCACCACAAGCTCGAGTGTCGAACGTACACGGGCACAGAGACCAGCATCAAGTGGTCGTTTAATGTATGTTAACCAGATCAGACCGAGATCATCCTCATCACATCCACTTACCCGCGTCCCTACCCCACATTCCACACAACTACTTTCAGGGTCAGCGCATGGAGTCGTCGCCCGATGACACTGCCGATGGGATCGTTGTGCTGGACAACGTGGACGAGATGAATGCCGGCGTGTACCAGTGCCTCGGTGACGATGGCAGCCGCGATCCCCCCCACGGCATGGTCACAATCGATGTCCACTACAGCCCCAAGGTCTCGACGCACCGGCACCACGTGAACACAGAGGATGGCGGCACTGCCGAGATGTACTGCAACTATCGCGCCAATCCCATTGCCATCAGCTTCTTTATCAAGGATGGGAAAACTCTGCAGCTGTCCGAGAAGTACTCGATCAAGAACTCCTTCCACAATGGGCACAATCGCACCACGTTGGTTGTCAAGGATGTGGATGTGAGCGACCTGGGCGAGTATCTGTGCCACGTGGAGAACGCCATTGGCTCCAACGAGGCCAAGATCCACCTCAGCTACAACCCGGAGACGCCGCAATTCGAGGACATGACCATTGACGACACCAAGGTCACCATGCACTGGCTGGTGCGCAGTCTGCAGCCTCTGTCCGAGGCCATGCTCGACTACAAGCTCACAGGGGTAAGCATTCTGTTCTGCAGCTCCATCAGAAATCTGACTAATCAGACCGTATCCATCTCCATCTCCGTTCAGTCGTACACTTGGAGCACCGTTTCGGTTCTGCAGACGCAGCGACACAATCAGACGGGAGGCATCTGGAAGATCACGCATCAGCTGGATCTGCCTGCGAGAGGCCTGTGGCATGCACGCGTAAAGACGAAGAACACCCAGGGATGGTCCAACTTCTCGCCAGATCACGATTTCCGATTAGCGGACGATGACGGTGAGTCATCTCTGGTGCATCTCTGTGTAATGTCCTAGCCATGTACTCACCTTCCCCTCTCTTTGCCCGTGTAGCATCCAATGAGCTTACCGATATGGAGCTGCCACCCGACCAGATCATGCGCGCCGGCATCGGCTCAGTGGGAGGTGGAGCAGCATCAGCGTTACAGCAGCTGCCTGCTGGCTCGATCTTCTTGGCAGGTCTCAGCGTGCTCTGGCTGCGGCTGCGTCTCTAAGGGGTGCCACTCTGTGCCATCCGGTGGACTGTACATACGTATTTCCGGATCACAAGCATCGAAGGAAACAGCACACACACACAAACACATACGAAACGCAAATAGGAAAAGAAACTAAAGTATTCTAATTATACAAAATGCTAATGCGCGCTGCTCCGGCAGCCAATACTTGCTTGGGGTCAATGTTAATGCTAATCCCCATGCTATAACGCACGCTGGAGCGATCACCATTGAAACATTTGTGCCAAGCAGAGGATGTAGACGACACGGGGAGGACTACGAGCGAATTAAAGTTAATTTAGTTTAGTTAAAGTTAATGTTGAAGAGTTGAAGGTATGTGGAAGTGGAACTGGAAGTGGATGTGGACTAGGACTGGTTAAAAACCGCCCAAAAAGGAACTTTTGATTAACCTTAGCTGTAATATTTATTTGTTTTGTATGATATACGAGTGTGAGTGCATGTGAGTGGTGGCAGTGAGGACGAGAGAGAAACTTCCTTGTTACCTGAACCCGAACCGATGACGAATACAAAACGAGAGCGAGCCAACTGCTTGGGAAGCGCTCACCCTGGCTTAGATATGGCAAACTGCCTGGATCTAATCGAGTGTGAGCAGGTCGTCCGTCCCCTTCCTGGGCAGTGGCATAGTGTAGATACAAAAAATGGGAAAGGATCTAGTGACTTTTTAGGATTTGCAATATGTACACAATATTTTTGGATAGCCAAGCGTACTTACGGCATTTTTGTGACAGAATCAATGGGTGACGGGAGGGAGGCACGGAGGCAGGAAGGCGAGAGATCAATCGAATGTGGCACGCGAATTATTATATACAACTAGACCAAAGCTTAGACATACATATGTATGTACATGTGTACTTACTACCCATACATACATACATATGATACCTATTTTTACGAGGCCTACGCCACACATCAACTCAATGGGAACCAGATGAAACCGATACGAACATTACACATCAGAATGAACGGGATGCGTATGTACTTATAGTTAAGAGATATTTAACAAATCGAAGAGAGAGAGAGAGAGCTATATACAGCCATACTTAATCATAATCAGGCCTCACACCTTTGTCTTTGATTCTGCTACAATACCTGAGGGGAAATCGCCATAACATGCTGACCATATACAATCTACGTACGTGTGTATCTACATATACGATAATCAAATTGTGAGTGTAAGAATATATTTTATATATATTTTATTTAAGAATTATAACATTTAGAGCTGATCAATAAAATAAACGTGCCAACGGAAGCAATCAATGGTAATTGATTCTTCGGAGAAATCAATCAAAAGAAAGTTCCATAAACAAAGTTTCGACAGTCGACCTTTAAGAATACATACATACATAAATATATAAAGAATCATATATACACACATACTATACATACATTTGGGTATGTATGCACATCTTAAAGCCAGTGTCTTACATGAATATTGTAATTTTGTTGAGTCCACAAAAAATGAAAAGAAATATAACTAAACTAAACAAATTGTGTAATTATTCTTTTACTCTCATAGAGATCACGCCAGAAGAAACGAATCGATCCAATCGAAGGGAGAACTCACACAAATATTGATTTCATGCCGCAGTTTCTGTATACTTTGGTTCCTTTTTTTATTTAATAAATAAAGTTGATTTTGTCTTTACAAATACACAAATTTACAATCAACAAAGACTTCAGATGCTCATTTTCCTGTGAGAAGAGTGGAGAGTGGAGAGTGAAGAGTGAAGAGGGGATAGGGCACACGGTACATATTTTCATATGTATCTCTGTAAATGTAATACTAGACTAAAACTAATGTCTGCCGATCTTCAGCAGACAGACTCCAGTGAGCACCGCCCACAGGAGCGAGAAGGGGAGGCTGGGCATACTGCTTGACGCTGAGGTGGAGCTCTCCGGTGCAATGGCATCGAGGGAATGTTCGGCGATGACCACCTTGGTGTTCAGAATAGATCCCTGTGGCAGAGCCTTGCAGTAGTAATCTCCGGCATCTTGTGGACTTGCCTTCAGTATGGTCAGGTCGTAATTTTCAGTGTCTAGCTTAAAGTTGGGCTGCACCAAAGTGCCACCATTGGCGATGATATTCGTCCCAAAGAACCACAAGATGCTCTCTGAAAGGTGAAAGAAGGGGGTCAATGAGGTATGTAGATAAAGGGCAAACAGCACAGCAACTTACGGGTGGTGTCCAGGTCGCACTTGAGGACCACATCCTCGCCGCGAATGCCAGTTACTGTTACGGTTCGGTTTGGCGGCGCACGGCCGTCAGACTTGGCAGGAATTTGGCTCTGAATCTTCGTCTGCTGGCTGGAGGCACTCTGGTCATCCTGTTCGTACTCAAAATCATCATCCGCCATCATTTCCTCATCGTCGTTGCCGGATTGGGGGTAGGAGAACACTGAAACAATGATAAATATAACGATTAGACATAAAATTCCAGGATCCACCATTCCAGAGCATAATTATAGCCCGATGCGAGTGATGATGCTTCAATTGTTTACAATAGCAGCCGTGGGGGGTCGCAGTCCCAGCTACCACCACATTTAGTCGGTGGGTTAATTAAGCGAAATTAAATGGAAATTGAAACCAACTTGAAATGCATTAGGCCCATCATCATCCGGCTATCAGCATCTGTGTTTTGTTTGCGTTCCTCAATTTTGCAGCTCAATTTCAGCGGCATGACTGGAGAGGACACACCGGGAACAGCTGCACTGATGATGGGTTAAAGGCGATTCGCATTCACCGTTTCCCATTCCTCATTATTTTCATTCTTTTCGTTTTCCTCCTCACACATCACATGCACATGCACACGCATGTACAAACAACATACATATTTTGTCGAAAACATTTCGGTGAAATGGGGTCACATGAAAAACGAAAATTAAAATGAGCGTATGGAAAGAGAAAACAACAAGAGAACACTAGCACACCCCCCTCTTTGGCTGGCCTGCCCAAGGTATATTGAATGGACGGTAGTCAGTGTGCATACTAGACCTTGGCGACAGTCACACTGCCTTACCCACCAAGCAGTATACATTGGGTCTGCCTCTCCCTCTCCCACTTTCTGGGGTGTTGGTGTTGGTGTTGGTGCAACGGTGTCGGTCGGGTCGGGCGATCGCCGCCGCACCCACATGTAACGTGCTGACGGGAATGGCAGCAGCGGGACGGTGGGCTACTTTTGTTTTTGGTGGTGTCACCACCACCACCACCGAAGCGATGCGATGGATGGACGGCCGCCACACAGCATTGAAAGCATTTCACAACAATGTCCATTTTCATAGTGCCAACTGCAGCACATACGCAAACACAAACTGCCACACACACCCTCGGAAAAGGGACAGTCTGATGATTGTGAAAAGTTTAAATTTACATTTGGTACATTTGCTTGGGCTCTTGTCTTCCTGTGTGCGTTTATTTATTATGGCCACTGTTGTGTCGCTTTTCTGCTGCTCAGCCTTGCGTGGTTTAGTTGTTGGCGGTACAGCGAAATCAAATAAAAGAATGGAACGCTTGTACGAAGATTTTAATACCCTGGCAGATCGATCGTTACCATGGGAATATATGATACGAAACTTCACTTGTGCAAATCTAGCTAAAATCATATTACCCTACTTTGAATAGGCACGAATATAAGGTATTAAGGGGGCTTCCAATTCCAGTTCCTGCCGTCTCGTGCAAGAGAAAGGATTGAGTAAATGGAATGAATTGGAATTGGAAAGCGAACAGCGATCAACAACAACTACTACAGCGAAAGAGCTTGACGAGCACTCTCTTTTTCTTCTCCTTGCATTCCTATTGCGTTGCCTGAACCATAGCCTCCCTCCCCCTCTCACACAAAAAAAATGCACATTCACTCACGCATTGTCCGAGCGGGTTGGCTGCTCTTTTGTCGTAAACTTAGGCCATAAAAGAAATTTATTCTCGTATTTATGTACATTGAACCAAGCGGCAGAAACCCCCCAAAATTATGTTTTGTATCTTTTTGGCTTTTTTCTTCCACCACAAAAAAATCCATCGAACCAGGAAGATAACAACAAATGTGAGGAAATTCTCATTGCGGATTTGATCTGAATGATCTGCAGGCCTTCCGCCTGCACGAGGAGAACTTCCGTAATTCTAGGAAAAATGTCTATGTGAGTGGATACAAGAAAACAATAAAAGTACTTAAAAATGTAATAAAAATTGTATCGTTTTTTTTTTTTTTGGTTGATAAGGTTCTATTGAGGGGGAAGTTAAGCGAATATTTTATTTCACAATTCTTAAGAAAGGAGCCACAAGAGTCTAAAGAGAAAGTCTTGAGGAATTGTTATATTTCTTATTGGGAAGCATTTACTTGAATTAAAACATTACTTTACGGTGCTGTTCCTAATTTCTGGCTCTACTCTTATAATCTTTTACCCTTCTCTTTAATCTTTGTAAAAACATTACCTCAAAAATTATATTTTTCCCGGATTATGTTCTGGTCTATGTTTTCCCAATCTCTAGAGATAAAAGTTTCCTTCCCTTAACCCATGTTCCTGCCCAACTTTAATTGGTACTTAGAACTGGACCAAAAGTAATTTATCATAACGATGATATCGTACAAAAAAAAGAGGGAATAAAATGCAGTTCTGAGTCGGCTAATAACTCGAAAAGTCAAGTTAGCTTTAATGCCAGTCACTCACTCCCTCCAGCCACTACTTTTGGCCCTTTGGCCCTCTCCTTCTGGCAGGCCGGGAATCATTCAAGTGCAGCATTTTTGTTGTCTTTACTACCTGTGATAAGGCCTGTAGAAATTAAGAGCCAGCTCTCTGATCTTTGATCTCCTTTCTGTGTGTGTGTGTGTGTTTTCAGCTCAACGCTGTCTGCCTGGGTCGCCCTGTCCCCTTTGCCTGAACGTGACTGACCAGACCCATACCCCGACCCAGTCAGTAGCATAGCCAGACCCTGGCCCGGTGTGGAGTGGAGTGGAGTGCAGTGCAGTGCGTTATATGAGCCGAAAATTGTCTGTGTTGTGTGGCAGGAGGAGGTCTCTTTGTCTGAGTGCACGAGTGTATCCGTGTGAGGCAGGCAGATAGAGACATGAGGCAAGGCGGATAATGATAATGGCATTCTGGTTCTGTGAAAGCGATCAGGTTACGGCCACGAAGCGACAAAGAGAGAGAACATCATAAAATGAACCGAACGACTACCTACGCACAGAGGACTCCCAATTGGCCAGGAGCAGAGGGACAGCCATTGAGGGGGAGGGTCGCATCCCAGCCCAGACGCATCGGATCGTTTGAGGCAGATGTGCGGATCATTGACAGATGCCCAAAATAGCACAGATTATTCGCATTCCGTTTGGGCGTGTGTCTGGAAGGGATTGAGGGATTGAATTGGCCAAAGAGTGCAGAATATTTTGCAGGCAGATGCTGCAGACGCTAGCCGAAAACTAATTGAGAATTTTCCATTTTCTAAATAGAGAAAATATGCAAATCCAGTACGCATTTCAAATGAATGACTGTCTTCAATTTCTCTAATCGATTCATTTCTGTTTTTGTATTTGTTCGATGTGGTCTTGGGGATGGTGGCGGATATAGACCGGCATCAAGTGGCATCAATAAATTTCGATTTTCAGTGATCCACAACATGTTGAATGTATGTATGTATATGCTTTCATGTGCTTATTTATAATGTTGATGTACATATGTACATATGCGCATATATATTCCCATCCGAACACAGAACTTTGATTTCACTTAAACGATTTTCCATTGCGCCGTCCACTGATCGTCCACTGACGCCTTCAACATACCATTCCATACATTCTGTTCTTGGGGGCTCACCAACGTAAAGTAGACATAGACATGCCCATGTCCCCTCTTGGCAGTGCTCCCTCTTCTGTGCACGTGTCGGCAGCACTTAGATGGGGCAAGTGCCACGGATTGTGCGGGCACCCAGCCAACAGAGGAGGGTCGGTTCGGCCATATAGCCGGCTACTATATAGTCATTCCGAGTCAGAGTCATGGTAGCCAAAGTGGTCGTAGATGAGCGGCGCAGGGCTAGGCGCGACTCTGGCTACGCCTAGCGCATATTAAATTGCCGCAAGAGGCAGGGCTCGTGTTTTCTTCATTCCCATTCCCATTCCCATTCCGAGTCCCATTTCCATTCAAGTGGCTCGGGCTCTGGCGGCTTCTAATTAATATGCGGCACTCCTTTCTTGTTCTTCCCCTAGGCAGAAACTATTTGGGCAAGGTTTGTTCTTCGATTTGGGTTATTTATTGCCATTTGGCGGTCTGTCCTCCATTTGGGATGGTTCGTAAACCCTTCGTTGCCGTAGCTAGACAACTCAGCTTTGGGATCCACAGACATTTTGGCACAAGGCACACAAATATTTACAACTCTGACCAAAATTTCAATTATTTCAAAGAAAATGCCATTGATATTGAATATTCTGGCAGTATGACACATAAACTAACAATTATGACATTTTCATCTCGAATAATTAAATAAATAACTAACTTAATTTGAAATGTGATACTATTGGGATTTTGGTATTTATTTTTGGCAGATTTTTTGGCATAACTCGGTGTTTTTTTTTTAATGTTTAGGAAAATATTAAAAAGATAACAATGAATCATTAGTGTTCGTATTTCAACTAACACAGTTTCCATAATTCCTTAATGGACTTCACCCAAATTTCAGATATTCAAGGCATCAAAATAGCATGCAGCTCTGTAATTCCCTTTTTTGAGTATTCGTACAGCAAGTACTGTGGATGTTCATGTACTCTTCCCTCATAAGCTGCCACTTCTTCTGTATTGCTCATAAATTCTGAAAATATTTGTGTTCCAAGCCGTGGCATCTGCGGCTTTTGCGCTTCTGTTGCATCTGAATCAGCATTTCAGTTGAGTTCTTCATTATCGTTGTGATCATCAGAGTTTTATGTATAAATACGAGTTTGTACATGTATGTACATATGATGCCCCACTTGAGTTGCAGCAGCAGCACTCCCTGGTGGATGCGATGCCCGCACCCCGGCAACCCATTCAGCGGCAGCCAATTCGCCAGCAACGTTAAGTAAATTGATTCTTTAATTGTTGAGAATTGGTTACGAGTTTGTTTAACTCGCTTTTGCCGGCTGACTCTGTCGCAGACTCTGTCTCTGACTCTGCCCCCCCGTACCCACACCACAAAGCCCCCATCTGTGGTGCAGTGCATGCAGCCGCGTGGCAAGAGAATCCAGCATGAATACCAGGCCAGGGCGATGCACAGAGCAGCACGACCAGAACCGACAACCAGCGATGAGTCACATATTCCAAAATAAATGTACCCGGGCCCGGTCAGAGACAGTGGAAGATGAGGAGCCGGAGGAGGAGGAGTGGGTATTTCTGCACAAGAACAAACTCTGTGCTCCTCACTCCCCCACGTCTCGGGGCACCACGAAATCTCTTTTCTTGCATTTATGGGCTCCTCTTTCTGTGTTTGCAGTCATTTGATGCCTCCTTTGAATTCGCACCAAGCGGACTACAAAATGCCATGTAATTCGATCCCCCAAGCGGGAAAGAGATGGCATCGCAGAGAGAGGATCTGATGATCATCAGTTAGACTTGTTGTTTACCCATGTCAAGCATTCACGGAGCGACAACCATGGAATATTAAGTAAATATGTTAAATATTGTAAATATAGAGAGAGGGAAAGACACAAGAATTCCTTGCGAAACTTCTGAGAAGAGATCAAGGAGGGATCGTCTTGAAAGAGAAACCATCCTTGGCCGGGCGATCGCACCCAAAAGGAAGGGAACGAACTCGTATTCCTATTTGGCAATCCAATCACTATGATCATAATCGCATTGTTTATGGCTCCAGGGTAAGCAAACAACACCCAGGGAGAAAAGGGTGATCCAGGTGATCTACCGACACGATCAATAATGTTCTCACGCTTCTCCTTCGACACGCTTCTTTAGCGGAAATCTTACCTACTGTTGCGGTGAGTCGAGGGCTAATTAATACGCGAGAGCCCCGAGAACCCCAGCAACCCCAGCTGGCTATCAATGAGATTGTTGTTGCCATTTCGCTGTTTGCTCATTTCCTGGGTCGTCCCGCCGGGCACCGCCCGGTACTGACAATAAGAAGAGTCTGGAATAATTAACAGCCGTAGCCGATTCGGAATCACAAATGGCAAATGGCACACACCTCTAGGCTTCGCTATTTTAGCTGTCCCCTCCTCAAATGCCATCCAAACGCACACACACACACACACACACACACACACTCAGTCATTTCCTACAGAATGAAATGAGCGAGGAAAACTTGAATGCATTCAACTACCATTCATCGGATAGGTTGTTACGTGATAAATAACTGAATTAATGCGACAGCCTGCAGTCGATAAATTATTGCATTTACTGTTCTTTGCAACTGGCTGTAAAATGTGCAGAAATTATCAAACTAATAGCAACCAGAATACAATAAAAAAAATATCATTTGAATAAGGCGGATGCTTTTTTGCACAGTGGCAAAAATGTCAGCAGATGAAAGATCATCAGCCATGAATCATTGTGATCTAACGAGTACTCCGCGGGATATTCCTCATCGCTCGTCACTCATCCAAAAGTCCGAAAATCTGAATCATCACAGTCATCCCAATCATGGAATGCCAAAAACCATTAAAAGCTCAAAGTTAGGCCCAAGATCTGTGCTGGCAAGGGACAAATGTAGGTCAAAACTAGTTTGAAAAAGCCACTCAACAATCATTTCGATTTATAGTAAATTCCAGCAATTCAAATCCGAATCTGATGGGAGTGCGATTAGTGTGCCCCAAGTCGGATGGCCCCAAGCCCCAAGTCTGATTAGATAATGCGCTGAACTGAACCCACGATTGCATCAGGTCTAACCCCAAATAGGCGCTTCACTTTGATTTCCCGCACTTACCCAGGGAGCTGCCCACGATCAGTAGGAGTCCAGCAATTAGCAGAGCTCTTCGGGACATCATTTTTAATAGGGTTCTGTGTGTTAGATCTGCTCGCTCACTCACTGCCAGGCGATGAATATGTATCCAATGGGTTGTGTGATCGGTTTTTGTCCAAATCAAAATCTGTGTCACTCTTGATCGGTTGTTTTTATTTTTTTTTGTTGGGATTTGTGCCGCGTTATTATGTTCGTTTGAGTTTCCGGCTAGCACTGTCAGCACTTTTCTCCTTGGGGAATTTTTATTGATTTCAGAACTATTCTTTTTTTTCAGAATCGTTACAACAACTCTCTGGAGCACACACACGCTCACAACGCTTACACGATCGATCCGCAACCTCTTATTTCCTTTTCGAATTCGAATTCGAGTTTGAATTGAATTGAATTCAGTTATTACCGTTCGGCACCAGAGTAGAAATACAAATGAGCATTTCTGTGCCAGTCTGCTTTATGCTTGCTTTGGGCCGCCTCTCTGGTCGCCATGTTGGCGAAGAGAGCGCAAGCAGAGCGTAAGAGAGCCAGAGCGCTCAGAAAGAGGAAAGAGAGAGCAGCCGGAATTAGTTGTATTTTGAAAATATTCATCTGTGTTTCGGGGGCTATATTTATAGAAGGAAAGCATTTCCTGGCCATAAATATGAAAGCGAAAGGGCTTAGCGGATGTTGACAGATGAAAATATGGATTATAATTATGCAAGATATTGGGCCAAGGGCTTTACAGAAAACGCTCCCACGAGCCTTGTTTAATTTCCAATTCAAAACTTAATTATTACTTCATATGTGTAACAGAAGTCCCTCGAGTGTGCCACATGCTTGAGCTGAATTCCTGTAACTGCCCCGGCCCCAGTCCCTGCCCCTGCCGCAAGCCAGTTGCACTCCAAGATGATTCGCGGAAATTTCTTTGCATCCCCCAAAGACAATTTGCTTAATGGAATCGCGAGATGTTCTCAGGCATCCATGTTCGAGTCTGGGAATGGGAGGGAGCTTGTTGATGGCACTAACAAAACTGTGATTTCCTTGCGGCAGACCAAAGCCATGGGGCAAGATGGGATGGATGATTGGGGACTGTGCACACTTGGGGTGGCCTGGCTTCATACCCGATGGTCGTGGTACACAGGGGCATGCTGCATCAGGAATTGTTCTTCTATGGAAAGGTTTAACCCAAGTTGTCTTTGACTGCAGTGCATTTGATAGCTGCCACATATTACTTCCAGCAACAAAAACTGCATTTTATTCCATTGATATTTTGGATCTGCGTACTGGGTATTTTGTAGTCGTCTACCATCTAAGGTTATCATACTTGTTTGCTTATTTGTCAGTGCCTGATGACGCCTACATTGGAGACAGGCACATCCAGAGACAGAGATACCGATACAGGCAATCCAACAGATGCAGATACAATTTATGCCGGGCCACAGTGTCAGGCCGCAGCGTCAGCATTAAATGTAGCTACATATGTACATATTTACATAGATACATGCAACATTGGCACTGCACAAACAGACAAACAAACAATTAAAATTAATCTACGAGCATAAAACAAAGTGCATTGCATTTCGTATTACACAGAGATACATATGCATAGTATACATATGTATCTGTATCTAAGGCTAGGTGTCTGTGTGTGCGTGTGAATCTGGTTATTTGTTTTGTCTTCTGTTGGGTGCCAAGCCTGTAAACATCCGCAAATGTAGAGCTATTCCTTTGGGGGAGCCAGCCAGCCCCCCAATCGAGAGGCGTGGTTATTAATCAAATATTTATATTTACACAAACACACACACACACAGAGCGCAGATAGAAAAGTGAGAGATTTTTCTTTTGGTGGCGGCGTTGCATCCACAGAATTTCCGAGAATTCTTCCATTCTTCTTGAAACAATTAATCAAACAACAAGTTAGAGCATCATAGACGACATTCCGACTGTACGATACCCGCCATTCAAAGAATTTCAAGACGAGAATTTCCTGATTCTGTCGAGATCGAGTTATTATTTATTGGGAGCTTCCAACATATCCACTCTAGACCCCTGCCTGTACAGGGTATAGCAAGCGCAAACAACAACAACAATAAAAACTATGCGCTGTCAGCACAAAATTAGTTGAAAATCGAAATACGCGCCAAGAGCCGCGCAGACTCCCCATGGCCCACAGCGGCAAAGAGAGCAAACTGCTATTTAAGAGAGCGTTTCATTCAAGCAAGCTCCCTGCAAATAGTTGGCAAGGCGGTGAAGCTAGAGTTGGAACTGCAGTGGGAGCGGGGTGGGAGGCAGTGGAGTGAGTTAGTTACTGCTGCAATAACTGCACAATCCAGGGGAATGCTGGAAAGTGGAACTGCACAAGCATTTCAAATGGAATTGACCTAGGGCTCTCTCTCTCTGAAGTTCGTGGGACGTGCACGCAGAATGGGAAATTGAGCTCTTCTGCAGGAAGCCAGCGTGCTCTCCCGCTCTGTCTTTCTCTCTGACACATTTTTAGCTTTCGGTTTCCAATAGGGCACTCCTGCGGCTGTGCAATATATGAGTCATCTACCTATTGCCGACGCTTTGCGCTCGCGCCTTCTCCTGTTCATTCGGTCTTTCGGTTAATGCTTCTCGCTGTCGCTCTGCTCTGCCTCTTTCCGCCATTGAGCACATATCCAGATGGTTCGCTCTGGCGGCACCGCAGTACAACGCAGTACGACGACGGAGCAGGCAACACTACATGACTACAACCCACGCAAAAAGCACACAAAAATAAAATTCTGTGTCTCGGCAACGCTTTTGGGGCATTGCCAACTTATCCTCCGTCGCAGCAGCAGTACGAACGGGTTTCGATTCGGGATTGTGACCAGAACAGAACAAAACATATAAAAAAAAACACCATAACACACTCGTAAAAGTGAAAAGGATTCCAATAAAGTGTTATCGTACTTGAAATTTGCATACTTCGTTCGGAAAGCAGCGTTCGGAACACCAAACAAAACAATATGAGGCATCTCTGGCTGCTGGCTCTTATCTCATTTGGATCTTCCCGGTTTCCAGGTACGAATTGGTTGCATCTCCCCTCTTACATCTTTGCCGCTATATGAACGCCATAAACAGGCATAGTACATGGTACATACATACAAACACGAGAAACATATTAATTTGAATTCAATTTACAATCTTTATGAGTTCTAAATGGTACAGCTTGAACTCTCTGTGGATACTATGTACAAATGTATAACCACACGATTATGCGGGTTCCACCTAGTTCTTAAAATGAACTCTTCTCTCGTCACAATTATGGTTCCCAGAGAAATATGGAACAAAGAAATACTTATAATTCTCGCGCTCCTCCTCTAGTTCATGCCCATGTAAATTTGCATAATCTTGAGATTATAATCCTTGGGGAAAATGTCTAGTGCACTTGCCACTCACTGCCTTCGTTTCTATGTGCATTATGTATGTTTGTATGTATGTGACTTTGTGTGTGTTTTGTGTGGGTATTGCAGGCGCTTAAGTAATCGATGGATTACCCTGTACTTACCTACCCCCATCCTTGTTTCTCTCCACTGACCCAATAAGGAAAATACTTGGACAAAAGTTTCTAGTTTATAAAAATATGAAACGATACAGGAATTGCCTCATCGCTCAATACCATACCATACTTGCTGGAACAACATCAAGTGTTTGATAGTTAGGTATGCGTATAGGGTTAGAAATTCGCCATCCGTTTATGGGTACCCATCACCAGCCCCAGCACGGCTCCGAACTCCATAAAACACTTGTCCATGACTATGACCCCAACCATCTCCCAGCAGAAGTGCTCGGTAAGGTTTTCACTTTTATGGATAGGCTTTCCTTAAATGTCATCTGGGTGTGGGGAGGGGAGTGTTGTCTGCTGTCTGTT
Organism: Drosophila guanche; assembly: GCF_900245975.1. NCBI lineage: Eukaryota > Metazoa > Arthropoda > Insecta > Diptera > Drosophilidae > Drosophila > Drosophila guanche. The sequence goes on along the minus strand of NW_022995743.1, from coordinate 12,921,296 downwards.
TTCAGGCAGAACGTGTGTCATTCATTGAATGGGATGACAATTCGGGAACCACTTGTAACCAAGGCTTGCCTTGTCACTCTCTTTCTCTCCGATCCGATGTTCAGTGCCTACAAATAGACAAATTAGTAGTACAATACTGCATGGGGCACGTCCAGAATTGGGGTATTGAGTGAGTACTGAGGAGAAGGAATGGGAGGAATGAGCACATTGTTAAAAATATCAACATGATTAAAGTGGCTCTTGAATAATTAAGCAATTGGGAGCGGGTAAAGGGAGCCGGGAGATGTCAGATGATGATGGAAATGGGAATGGGAATGGGAATGGGTCTGGGGAGTGGTAATTGCCATATCATGGGCGTCTCTCTATGTCTCTGTGTGTGTTTCAGGGTTATTAATGCGGTTTATCGATATAAATTATCATACAGCTAAGACATCCGAGGCGTGTGGCATAAGTGAGTGAGTTGACAACTTTCCATCCCAGTGGATTAAGAGAGGCATATCCATACCGAAGCATATGTACTAGTTATCCTCTGTTTCTGTTGGTCAAATCATATCATTAGTCAGCAATAAGTACTTAAAATGGCTGATATGATTTTCTGCATTATTGTCCAGAATTGTGCACAAATGTGTACAGATTTCGTTTAGATTTTATTCAAGGTAACTTCAGCATTTAAAATGTAGTTAATGATCTCACGAAGATAAAATAAATGCCTGTCCCTTAAGCTGCCCCAATTCTTTGATTCGATTCCTACCCAAAGGTAAACACACAAGTCCTAACTACGCCAAGGATAAGCAAGGTGTCCTGTCTTGTTTCCATACCTAACGAGAGAGCAAACAAAACTAATAACTTTGGCACACACACACACTGCCCACACAACACAGATAATAAACATACATACAAGCATACACACACTATATGGAGTAAAATTGGCACTTTTAGCTGCCATTAAGCAATGCGCTAAACTTGCAAATGACGCAACCAAGGCGATGTACATCCTTGATCCAAATGTATACGCGAGCGTGTACTCATATCAACCGAAAGAAGCGTAACGTATGTAAATGCATGTGTCTGTGCGGCAGGGAAGGGAGGAGGTGAGATATTCCTGCTCAAGTGATAATACTTTTGACGTCCTGACCTCAAAGCAATGGGAATTGTGGCACGTACATACGTACATAACATACATATGTGTGTGGCATACCCTCACATCCCATCACATTGCCTTAGTTCACTTGAGTTGGGTTCAGCGGGTTTCAGTCATCCAGAATGGGCGTTGACACGCTCCTCGGGAAAACAGAAAGGGGCTTGGCCCGGTTCCGTTAATGGTTTTATGTTGCCAGGGCCTTGGGGCATAGGCTCAAACTCAACTATCGCCAGACACGGAAATCTGTTTTGGAGCTTTCTTGGAGTGGATTTTCAATGCATAATGTGCCCCGAAAATAATTACAATCTATTCCAGGTGTGCTGACCTTGCCCGAGGCACACCCAGGCAAACCATCAGTCGCCACAACCGCAGCTGTAGGCGGAAATGGAGGAGGAACTGGCGGAGGCGGTGAGGCGAGCACCGACTACAGTGAGTACGACGAGGAGGAAACGCAGCGGACGCCTGGTAACCTGGCCAAGTCCACAGCAGGTCCGAAGCTGGCGCTTCCCTACTTCGACCAGCCGGAAGTGGACGTGTATGTGGGTGCCAATGACAGCAGTGTAAAGGTGAATTGCCCCGTCAAGAACTACAATGGTGAGTGTCGAGAATGCTTTCATAGAGAATACACGCCTCTAATTGAATCCGCTCTTCTTTCTCCCAGCCCAACACCATGTTATACTCTGGTACAAAGATGAAAAAGCCATCAGCAATGGCAACACCCTAATCGGCAGCGTCTACGGCCTAGACACCAACTTCACATTGACCGTGCCCGTGGCGGCCAATGCCACGGATGGGCAGAGATTCTCCTGCCGTGTGATGCCCCCCGATGTACGTCGCGAGGTGACCATCCATCTTGGACCGGAGCCAAGCACCCCGTCTCCTGCTGCGGCCACCACACAACCCGCTTCCGCCGCAGACTCGGCGCCGGCTGTTCAGGACTGTGGCCTCTGGCTTGTGCTGCTCTTGGCCGCCCTCCAGTTGGCGGTTCGGTTCTGAATCTGAATCGGGCCAAGTTCAGTTAACGTAATTCTACCACCGGCACTGAACCTCCCAGACCGGGGATAATGTTTGGAGATGCGCACCACCCAAAAACGAGCTTGTCACTTAGATACAGTATGTCAAGAAAGTATTTTCCCATTATCTTGTTTGGTTTTTCCCAATCTTATCTTTATTTTCTTAACCAGATGCGTGATATTAAGATGTTTTTAATCCAATTCCTTGTAAAAACGCTCTCTTGACACACTGTATGTTTGTCGGTATATATTATTAGAGAAGAGTACGATCGGAAGGAATCAATTGCTTGGCCAATTATGTAAGGTGTTGCTTTCTTATTGTATTATAGAATATACTCGATTTATGTATGTAATTAGATCTTGGGGAAGCAAATCTTCCTGGGATTACTGATCTGAGTTATACTTCCAATGTTTGCTTCCTCCTCTTCCAGCCTAGATCTGATTATACTATCTAGAGCATCAGGAATACTTACTATTATATCGCCTTTAGATCTATCTGTACGTGTAGATTCCTCGAAGTCGAATTCTTGTTTGATTTGTAACTAAATAAGTTTTATTTTAGCTGAAAAGCCAATTAGGTATCGAAAATTGAACTCTTAGAATGCTATTAACCGTATAGGATCGAATTACTTATAGAATGCTGGCTTTAGACGTGTGCTTAATGAATCTTATTATATTATTAGTGTATAATTGTATTGAACTTAGCGGAACAAACAATGGACAGTTACCGATGCGATAACAAGTGGCTTAATGAATCGTTATAAAGGATATAGGAAGGATATGGGACGCATATATATGTATACATATAAAACTGAATGTAATTTTTGTCGGATATAAAAGTGAAATAAACTAGAGCTGCTATAGACCCAGCTGAATCCATTCAAAATGTTGATAAAGCAAACAAAATAAAACGAAACAAAAAATCCACCCCTATGCATACTGGCAGGATACCATAGCGCACTTTTCACGCGTAGGGAGGGATGGATTGCGGGAGGCAGGCGGCGAGACAGAGACAACAATGCGTTGTTGCCCCGCAGCTGCAACGCAGCGTAGAAGGAGGAGGAATTCCGCAATGTGCGCAGAGCATGCCTGCCATATGGTTCTCCAGGGTGGTGGTGCTGCTGGTAGTGGTGGCAAGAACTTTAGTTTCCTGCTCAGTCGCGAACTGCATAGCGGACAGGACACACATCTAGTCGGCAGGAACACAAGTTTGCTCCAAACCAAAACAACAAAGTGAGTTCTTATCGATCGTAATAGGCATTGGAATCAATACAAATGCATTCCTGTTCCCAGAGATGATCCCACAAAGTGAGAGTCCAGCCTTGTTCGAGGACAATTTCATTGGGGAGTCGCTTCCTGGCCCTGAGGCTTGTGAGCAGAGTCGCTGTGGGCAGAACCAGACAGCCCTGGAGGTATACGAGAGAATCCTACAGCGTCTACAGTCACAGCAGGAAGCCTACGCCTCAAGGGTCGAAAAAGCCGCCTTGATGAAGCAAATTTGGATTGCCAGCTTTACAGGAAGCCGACTGCAATATCAAGTGTAGAAGTAGATCAAAGATCGTTTGTTAAATAATATATAGAAAAATACATAGAAGTCCAGCGTGTGTTTCATTCACTTTCCCCCATAGTCATGTATCCAATATACGAAAAAACTCTCGAAATGTTAACTTTGGTTCATATGTTTTCCTTTATTTAAGTTCACAACATACAGGATATAATCAGATTTCGGATACTTACCCATCAAGGGATCAACTAAAGTTTCTATAAGCTATGCATATTTTCTTGTTTGCTTTTGGGTATGGGGAAGACATGAAATATACTTGACAAAATGTTGTTATGCAGCATTTTTAATTGTTTATTCAAACGGTTTTTCATTTTCATTTATAAATTCATAATTTTTTATTTGCTTATTTTAAAGGCTCTTGATTTCTTTGATGTCACAAATGGAATTTTGATCTGTGATAATTGAATCGGGTTATAATATTGATTATGAGTACTTTATTCTCGACTCTACTGCTACAGACTCGTGTAAATATAATGTATATATATTGATTATCTGAGGATCGGCCGATTCATTAGATTCGATTCGATTCGGTTAGATTAGATTATAATTGGCTCTGATTGGACAATGCTTTCTTTATATTCGTTCATGATGTTTCATTTTATTACACATTTATGGAGAAGAATAATAATAGGTATGTATGTGAATGTGGAAATCAGGAAATCATAATTCAAAACAGTAGGTAATTGTAATCGATATTGATAGGGCGCTTCTGCTCCGGTCCGCTGACATGCGCAAGAGCTCAAATAGATTTATGGAAATTATGAATTAAGTTTCAATTAATATTCTTGGAATTTTATAATTATTCATTATTCATTCATTGTATACTCGTACTCTTATCAGGCCAAGAAGCAATTGATTTCTCATTGATATTTCGTTTTCAGATTTTGGTTTTATAAACATAAACATTGTCCTTAATTATTCATTCGTTTATGGGAGAGAGGTGGAATCAACTTGACTTGAGTTCAACTCGGATTTATTTGAGCTTAGTTTTGTAATATTATTTATATTTTTTGAGTATGGTATACGTATTGGGTTTATAGGACTTGATGGGCGGTTCGCGCATACGTTTCATGTCGGTTGGATATGGCTGTGGACGTTTATAAGCCGCTGCATTTGTTGGTATTATTGATGGACGTGCTATAAAATTGGTTCATTATTACTTTTAGTATGTTATGCGTGTTTCAAGAATGGTTTAAGTCGTTAAATATAAAACGGTTGATTGTTATTATAAAATTAGTCATTATTTTGGTTTTTTGTTTTTTATCTTTAGAAGTTTCAGGTTCAATCACTTGTGCTACAAACTACCCCAACGAAACCCATCGAAAGTGCGACCCCTAGAATTTAGAGTGAGGGAAAAGAGTAGATCTAATAGATCCTAGGCTCTACGAACTACGACTGGAAGCAAAAGGCATTTCAACTCCACTTACGTTTGCTGTACTCATAGCCCGTGGGTGGGCCACGCTTGGGAGGCATACGATGTTGATGCTCGTATGCGTAGACCGCCTCCTCTGCCTCTTCGGCTCTATAAACAACAACATTTTTAATTAGAAATAGGATCAGTCTTTAGTCAGGGGCTAAGTTGAGATGCTGCGATGCAAGGCCGCTCCGGTCGGTTGGGTAATCCTGGTTGGTCAGTAAATTATACAAAATTATACTTTACAATTAACTTACTCGGGCGGATTTTCCGCGGCTCTCTTGATCAGGTTTATATACTTTGGAGCACTGCTGCTGCCAGCCCCAAACTTCTTATCGAATACAGATCTGCAAGCAGAGCATTAATCAGCGAATCATTTACTCATTACTAACTCCAACAACTTACCTGTAAGCCTCAAGATTCGGTCCATGGATGCTTTTGGCTGACTCGGGATCCATTTCCATGAGCTCACGCAGCTGCTCGTGCGACACTTCGTCGTTTTTGTCTGGAATTAGATACTTACGAATCTCGGCCAGGGCGTAGGCAATGCGGGCATAGCACTCGGCCGGGGTGGCCACAGTGCTGACCTCGAGGAACAGATCCTTCTGCAGATGGGAATAGCGCGGGTCTCCGGAATTTCGCAGCTGCTCCTCCTTGTTGCGATCGCGAATAGAGCTGCGCCCCTTAATGGCGATCTTGCACTGCGTCTCCTCCTGCAGGCGGCGCAACGAGTTTCCTTTGGGGCCCAATATCTTGCCGGTGAAATTAAACTGCAAGTGGCAGAGCGAGACGGATATGGTAACTGCTGGATGCATGTCCGATTACTCACTCATACCTTTGGATATTGCTTGACAGGTACAAACACCTTTTGGGTGATTTTCATTGGCTTCTGCTTGTACACATCGGCGTAGAATTCCTTGCCCGGAATGCGACCTGTGCAGTAAACACGGTCCACAGCTGCAATACAAAATATGAAAATGCATAGTTAAGTTACATTCACAATGGATTTTCAATTAAGTCGGTTTACCCTCGTCAATCAGCAACGCGCACAATGGAAACTCAGCGGACAAGCGCGACCGCTCCTCGTCCAAATCGGCCAAAAACTTTTGTGCCACCTCATTCAAGCGCGGCTGGTGATCATGCACCGGTGGCTTTTCAATGAATTTCTCTATAAATTCGCCTGAACCTTCCATATTTAAACAATTCGTTTCAATTTTAGTCGCACTGGAAAATTATGTGTATAGTGCTAGAGATGATTGATTGATGTGCAAATATATCGATAAGTGTTTGTTGATTGGTAATCGATACTTATGGCGGCATTAGAACCACGATTCTGTAAATAAACAATTAAACCATAAAAAACAATGGCTAGCGAAGACATCTTTCAGAATGAATGCTCCGAAGAGCCGGAGCTAGAAGTTGAGCAGAGAATGGAAACAGAGGATGCAGCCGAATCAGAGGATGAAGCAGAGGCTGCGGATACAACAGAAGAGACGACCCCAGCAGCCGACGCTGCGACCGAGAAGTCCGGTAAAACCAAATGCTTTAAATAAAAGAAGTGTTCACCTCATCAACGACTTTATTTTAGTGGGCAGCAGGTCAGCCGCCGATCACGAGCGTGCGGCAAAGCTAACCCAGCTGCCCCTGGGACGCGTGAAGTCCATAATGAAGCTGGACCCAGACCTGCACTTGGCCACGCAAGAAGCTGTGTTTACTGTGACCAAAGCAGTGGAATTGTTTATTGCCTCGTTGGCCCGGGAGTCCTACAAGTTCACGGCACAGTTTAAAAAGAAAACGGTTCAAAAGAAAGACGTGGATATGGCCATATCGGTGGTTGACTGCCTCTTGTTCCTCGATGGCGCCCTGAAGTGAACAGCCCTTGGACTTGGGCTGCAGTGGATTAAACATAATCTTGAAGATGTGAAATAAATATTATATTCTCCCACCCATAGAGGAAAACAAGCGATAATGTACGTTTATTTTTTTATTATTATAATTGTATTTTGTTTGTTTATTTTAGGGTAGTGTTGCGGCAGACATGTTCTGTTGTATTCAGCGTAAGGGTTAAAGTTTAAAAATAATATTAAAATTAATACAAAACAAACGTTGATTCGCATGAACAGAAAATAATAAAAGTATACATTGAAAGGACAACGTTGAACGTATCCGAATACTCGTTTCTGGGGAATAGTAACGAAGCCGGCAAATTGGGTTTTTGTTTTCGTTAATTTTGTTTTAATAATTGATTTTATTTGTTGGCGAAGAAGTTTGTTTTTGTTGTTGGTTTTAGGGGGGCGCTCCGTTGAGGATACTTACTTGGACGTTGGGTAACATGTACATGTCTCGACCTTATTACTTGTTGGTTTATCTTATGGAACAATAATTGGAAAACTTAGACTAACATTTCGCTGTGATGGTTTTTAGAAATGAATTCATTTGTTGGGGATTTTTGTTTTGTTTTTGTGTTCTGCTCTCTTCTCTTGTCTTGTTAAATTAATGCGGCTGGGCTGTTTACTATAATAAAATCAGTTTTGTATTTTTGTTTTTGTTTTGCTTTTGTACAAAGATTTCAAGTTGTATAAAATTTGATGCATTGATTTCTGTTTCGGATTTTCCTTTGATTGCTTTTAGATTTTGGAACACTATTCGAATATTGGAACAATTGCAATAAAAAATTAGCTGTTTATCAATTTATTTGTTTTTTTTTGTTTTTTTAAGGCAATATATTAAATATGTGTGTATAGTTGGATTATTGAATTTTAACATTTGCTTTTCGATAATTTTGTTTGGAATATTACTTTTATTCTTTATGCTTAACGTTGTTTTGTTGTTGTTGTTGTTGTGGTTGTTGTGGTTGTTGTAGTTGTTGGGATTTTTGGTTAGGCGATGGGTTAACGTATTTTCGGATATGGAGCCGAGCGGTAACGCACGCTTTCACGAGAACGTGATCCAGTTTCGTACTGAGCAGATGAATGTGATCCCGAGCCCGTGGTGGTTGGGCGATATGACGATGAGGAGCGACCATTGCTTGGTTTTGCTATTTTGAAAAGAATTTTATTTGTTGTTTAGATTTTTCATTGTTTTTGTCTCTGTGGTGCTTTTCTTGGTTTGCTCTCTGTTTTATACTCTCCTAAGATATATACAATGGTAAAACGAAAAGGAAATAAATAAATTGCTTAACCGGTTTTGAATGCACTACACCCTGGGAAATCTATTCCTCTGCAATTCAATTGAAAGTACATTTTGTTCGCGCTTAAAAAAAAGTTTTACAAACTTTGCATCAATTTGTTGTATGAAAATTCATATATCACAGCTTGGATTACTTGATGTGCATGTATTTTGAGCGTTAATTGCCGTTTCCTTGATGCTGTTTTATAGATTGGTTTTCTAGATATGAATTAATATGAAACATTTGCTTTGATTGTAGTTCGGATGTTTTTTCGAGATGTTTTTCGTTACTGTTTTTTTTTTCTGGACATGTTAGCAGTCTTCCAATTAATGAAGATGATTTCTGGCCGGTTGTACTGTTTGGTTGACCTCGCCTTTGCTCAGGCATAGTGCATTTAAAATCTTGTTAAATATGGTGGGATGGGTTTTCGTTGATCATAATTTTGAGACGCGGTTAAATGGCGGTTTCTGGTTTTCTTTTCTTTTTAATTTACTTTTCTTATGTTTGTTTTTCGGTTTTTTTCTTTTGTTTTTTTTCTTTGCGCGTGTTTAGTTTAAGAGTTTATTTTCCTTTCTATTTGTTTCTTTTCGCAATCTCTGTTTTTCTTTGGCCTGCTGTGGGGAAAACATTAATAAATCATACGCGGAAGTTTTCTTACCTGGATAGGCCGTCGCATACGATGAGGAGGAAGAGTGTGGGTGGTACTCACGCCTGTAGTCACGCTCGTAGGAGGTGCTGTCGTACTGGGCATGGTGGCTCGAGTGCTTCGACGACTGTGGTGGCGGTGTCGCATATCGGTCGTACTCCCCATGATGGTCGTACAGTTCGTGGTCCCTTGATCTATTCAACGGAAGTCGTGAGTACTCGGGACTGGTAGAATTAACTCTTCCTAGCCTACCTGTGGGTCTTAACTATGCCGTAGCTTGGATCGTCCATCACATACCGGGCCTTCTCCAGAATGGAGTACACTTTCGGCTTGGACGAGGCTGGTGGCGGCGTACTGTAAGAAATGCAATCCTCAGTAATTGTTCAAACATCAATCAATCACTGTCTTTCCACTGGCATACCGAGTGTTGTAGGCTCCGTGCTCGCCATATGATTTGGAATAATGGTGAGATTTCTTATATATCCGCTCCTTTCCATCCATTTCACGCAACTGTTCGAGGCGTATGTCGTCATTGGCGTCAGGTATCATGAACTTACGTACTTCACCCAGGGCATAGCTGATGCGGTGATAGGCCTCGGCTGGCGGGGCCACTGTCGATATTTCCACATGCAGATCACGGCTGAGGTGTGCGTATTTGGGATTCCCAGAGCTGCGCAACTCCTCCTCCTTGCCATGGTCACGCATTGAGTTGCGGCCCATAACGACCATTTTGCACATTGTCTCCTCCTGCAGTTGACGCAGTGTGTTGCCCTTGGGGCCCAGGATCTTGCCAACGAAATTGAACTTGGGATACTCCTTGATGGGGAATAGCACCTTCTGGGCCACACGGATCGGCTTCTCGCTGTACACGTTGGCATAGATCTCCGGCTTGGGTATGCGACCGCTAACCAATATTTTCTCAACCTCTGCGAATAATGGAATAATCGATTAGATGCGCTACTTATTACGTGTCTCAGCCACTGACCATCGTCCAGCAGACGCTTGGTTATGACGTGCTTCTTCTCCAGTGTCTTCTTCTCCTGCAAGCACTCCTGCAGATAGCCATTTGTCTTTTCGTTCAGCTGGGGTGTGTCCCTCAGTCCGGCGTGACTGGCGTTGTGGCTACCGTCCGCCTCGGGAGTCTCCGGAGCACCCCCGCCGGCTGCTGCTGGCTCATCATCCCTGCGCTTTCGCTTGTAGTCTGCAGTGTCCTCGTTGTAGTCTCGATCGTAGTCACGCGGCATAGTTCTCAAATTTGTACGTTTTCAAGTGGAAGTTCGTCGAATTCCACTATTTGGAAAATTTTACTTGGCTGAAAAAATTATTTTCTTTTTTTTATGCATGTATGTATTGCAGTGTGACCGCGTAATTATTGATAATATATACCGTCAGACCCTTAAAATTAAACTAAGATATACCAAAACTATACCGTAGTCGTAATCATATTTTTAATACTGAAACAATAATTTAATCCAATTGAAAAATAAATTTGGCTTATTATAAATTTTCCTTTTTATTGGATTGCATACCTTATGACCATATTTTTTTACAAATTTGTATTGGAAATAAATATCTGGTTCGTCCGCAAAAAGCTAAATAGAGACGACACTTATAACAGGCGATACCGATAACTAACAGCGATAACAGCTGTAGACTAACAGTGCACTTCGATACACTCACGTGAAGAAGTCAGCGCAGCGTTACCATATTTCGGCATAAACATAGTAAAAATATACGAATAAAATACACACTTGAGAGAAAAAAAAATTAGGGCCATAGGAAGGTTGCAGTCACACATTTGCCAAAACCGAATCGAATTGACTGCAAAGCGTGTGGCGCACAGTGATAACGACCCACTATTTGGCAATAAACGAGGCGACTAATTGAGAACGGGCTCCGTTGGGGAAGCAGGACAAATGGCGGAAAACGGAATGCGTGTGGGCCCAGGGTCATCCGTAGTGGCGGCGGCTGTAGGCGTTGTGGTTGCGACGGGCGGCACAGTGGCCAGCAATGGCGATCACGAAAACGAACATAGTGCGAATGGGGATATCGAGAAGGCTCAGCCGGCGCCAGCCATCCAGAAATACATGCAGGAACTGATGACCGAGCGGTCGCGCATGGAGAATCATTTTCCATTGGCAGTCAAGCTAATCGACGAAGGTAATCGATTCAAAGCGTGTTTTCTTCTTGACAAGTGCTCAGTTTCCCCAATCCAATCTTGCAGCCTTGGAGCGGGTGCAGCTGAACGGGCGCATACCCACGAGAGACCAGTACGCGGATGTCTACCAGCAGCGCACAATCAAACTGTCGCAGAAGGTGCACGTGCCCATAAAGGATAAGAAGTTCAACTATGTCGGCAAGCTGCTCGGCCCCAAGGGCAACTCGCTGCGGCGCTTGCAGGAGGAGACGCAGTGCAAAATCGTCATACTCGGTCGCTTCTCGATGAAGGACCGGGCACGCGAAGAAGAGCTGCGGAACTCGGCAGACGCCAAATACGCCCACCTGAATCTTCCGCTCCACGTCGAAGTATCCACCATTGCCCCACCTGCCGAGGCATATGCCCGCGTGGCCTACGCCCTGGCCGAGATCAGGCGCTACTTAACACCGGATAAGCACGACGACATTCGCCAGGAGCAGTACAGGGAGCTCATGGAGGATCCCGAGGCGGCCAAGAAACTAACACTGCGCCAGCTCCAGCTGCAGTCGAATGTGGCTGCCAGCAGCGGACCACCTCTGTCTGGTGGCAACAGTGGCAACGGCAACAATCGCTCTGGCGGCAACTACAGGTGGCTACAGGTTGACCCTCCCACTGACCGAGTCTCACTAATTTGATCCTTTTGCCTGCAGACACAAGTTTCAGCAGCAATCGCATTATCACCACAACGAAGAGACTGTCTACTATCGCTCACACACAAACGCCTACCACCAGCCAAAGCCCTACGTGCCACGTGAGTGTTGGGTCCTCGCCCGCACTGTTGGGTTTCCATTTAGCTAATCGTATCCTTAATTCAGCCAACCAGCGGGGAAATGCCATGCACACGACTATGCAGCCTCAGACGATTGTGCGAGCCTCGCCGCCCGGCATGGTGGTCAGTGCGGCCAACTTCAATGGGCGGAATGCCGGCCTCGGCAATGCCGGTGGTGGCGGCATAATGGCCAATAGCATTGTGACCACCACGGGCGGCGGACTCGGTGGCACAGTACAGCAGACCATGCGCTACCGTCCCGCTGCCCCCTATCAGTTTGTCAAGAAATAATATACACACAGTGCACAGCCATTGTTGAACCATTTCGCGGCCACACCATCACACCAGTCATCGCCATCACCATTGTACCATCCCCACGGATCCACGCCCATCCACGCGAATTCAAACGCTGCTCCAAAGGTAGAAGTAATCATTATAAAAAACATTGAACAGAACAGTTTATCACGCATTGATGTTTGCCAATGTTTCGAGAAAGTGAAAACCAAAACGAAACGTATCGAATCGGTAAATGTATGATTAAGAAAACTAGCCTAAGTAGACGAATGCTCTAAGAAACAGATGACGAAGAGGATCGATCACCCAGCCCAGCCCCCCCACGCACACACACATCAAACACACCCCACCTGTAAACACACGGAATTCGCACATCTTGGGCATCCGCGCTGGGAACAAATGTAATCAGTGTGTGAGTGTGTGTGTGTGTGTGTTGTGCTCTGGACTCTGCGAGCATTTGGAAGAACCCGAACACCCCTCATTGTGGATCGAGTCGAATCGAATTGAATTGAATTGATTTGTTTTGATTATATTCAGGAAGGACCACCCCAGTTGGCCCAAAAGTCCTTGTTTTTGTTTTTAATCTTGATTCTTTATTATTATTATTATCATTATTATTTTATTACTGACGAATATCCTTTCATTTTTAAGTATTTACGTCTGCCACACCCCAACCCCCCGCAGCTGCTTGAATTTTATGTAGGCGCTTTATTTATCCATCTCCCTGCGTTTTTAACCCACCATTTTGCTTAATGCATTTTTATTACGTTTACGATTAGAGGAGGCTTATTATTATTATTATTATTATTTTAATTCGTTACGTTGCCACGACAGAGAAAAAACAACCTTTTTCAGATGAGAGTATGAATAATATATACATACACCTATACAGATACACACACATACACCGCAGACATACATGAATACATACAAACATACATATATATTCAAAGCATCAGCATAACTACATTAAAACCAAATGAAAGAACTAGTAAGGAGAATGCAAAGGAGAATGATTCTACATAGATCGAGGAGGCGAGGATAGCCTCCGACAACACGATAATATAACGTATATAGCCATGCCCACAACCGACTCCGACTCCGATAAAGGGAAGAAGTAAGCAAACAAACACATACATAAATACATAATTGTTATTGTTGTTGAAAGCAACTCAAATTGTAATAGAAATTATGCAAATATACATACGAAATATGACGACAAATGTTAAATTGCAGCTTAGTTATTATTATTATTTCGTTATTCCTCCACCCACACCCATCCCCTGCTGCAAATAGAGAGATGTGGAAAAAGTAAATATGAAATGTAGAAGATATAGAGCAGCACTTGCTATAGCTACATAATCGCATATAGTAGAAGAGATGCCACCCCACCCCACTGGAGTTTGAGTTAGAGTTTGATTTTGTTGATGATGCGCTTCTGAAGCCACACAAACTGAAACCACACATTGATTTGTATTGATTTTTGAAACCAATATGCATATACATACAGACATACATATATATACACACAACAAATATTTACTATATTCTTTACAGTGCATTATTATAAATTGCTGATTATCGTTAAATATAATTCCCCATTTGAATTCGCCGTTGACTAAATGTGCACCAAAAACACAAAGAAAAACATAATTAAATCCATAATTATTCAACAAAATTGCACAACTACTATTATTGATTTTCATTTCTTTAACAAGTCGATTTTATTTACGATTATTAGCTAACAAAGATGGGACAGTTCCCCTCTACAATGACTTGACAAGCTGCATGAGCGTGTAGGGATTCTTATTGCTCATGAACTTCAGCTGCTCCTCGAAGCCCTTCGGCGTCTTGTTGATCCAGTGGCGGTCCAAGTAGTAGTTTATGTAGCTGTGGAACTCCTTGTCCGTGTAGTTGTCCACGTGAACTGGCACAAAGGGATCGATGTGCTCAAAGCCCGCTGTGCCCAGCAGATAGCGTGGCATATACGAGTCCATGTAGCCCTCGGTCATGGCGAGCTTATCAACGGACAGGATGCAAACTCCATTGGTCCAGTCGTAGCTGGTGATGTCGAGGAAGGGCTGTGTCAGCGTTATGCGGTCTGGTGTCACCCGTTGTTTGTTGTCCGAGAAGATGCGCGTTTCGGGATGGAAAAAGGCGTTGAAGCCGTCGATGGCCACCATTACTTTGCACTGTCCCGCCGTCGAAAGCTGTTTAAGCTCTGAAATCAAAGCCACCGTTGTTTCCGTGGCGTACTTTATGCGCGATATGCCATGCTCCACCAGCTCTATGAGGGTCGAGCCGGCGGGTGTGCTCTCGCGCTTGCTCCACACATACTCCTTGCTCGTCTTCAGCTGCAGTTGCTGCAGCAACTTGGCATTCTGCGTTTTGAAATGCACCAGCCAGGCGGCCGCATCGAAGGGCAGATCGAGCATACCCTCCTGAGTGGCGTTGGATGCCTCCTTGGGCCGTTTCATCCAATTGGGCGCCCAGGGTACATGAACCAGCAGAAAATCATTTATGGCTCCGTAGTGTAGAACATGGGCCATGGTCAATGTCTTGCCCACACCATTGTCTCCATAGAGCACATAACGTACCACAGGCTTCGTCAGATCCGCGTTCTTAATGTAGTGGAGCAGCTCCAGCGCCGGCGATCGCACCATGAGGCAGGATTCGGTGAAAGTCTTTATCTGTTGCTCGTACTGTTTTGGCAGGCCACCGCCGGTAAAGATCTGTTTCTTCTGCTCCACGGGTATGGTGTAGAATTTGGCCACATGCAGGGCCGAGTGCTCGCCGGGATTGGCAACGGCCGTGCGGAACTCGTTTACGCTTGCTGCCGCTGTTCCCTCAACGGGAGACGCTTCCGCATTCGTGGACAGTTGCAAGACATTGCGCTGAAGTTGTGTGGAGACACGAGACAGGTTCCCAAAATGTTTTCGAAACATTTTCATTAACAATTTCCGGATTAAATGTTAAATAATAATAAAATATCGATACACGATAGGAGTTCAGGGATGGATGCAACACGTTCATGTAAATTCAATAAATGTTTTTATGGTTACAATTTATATAAAGTCACTTTTCAAAAAACTTATAGCTCAGCTATTATTTCCTAGTTAATTATTTATATTTAACAATTTCGTTGTTTTTTTTCCATATAATTAATCGATTGTTGTATCGCCTGTTGATTCGCATCACTCCATCCCTGGCAGCCCGGCAAAATTGCGTCTTGTGAAATTGGAAATTGGAAAAATCATTTCGAATCGACTGGATTTGTTGAGCTTTGGAGCTAAACAAATCATGTCATCAATTGACAAACTTTCGATTCAAGGCGTGCGTAGCTTTGGATCTAATGCAGAAGATCTGCAGGTAAGTGCTGGCTTTTAAAGAGCTAAATTTAACCTTGATTAACCGGAATTCCAGAGCCTAACATTTTCGTCGCCTGTAACACTGATTCTGGGCGAGAATGGTTGTGGAAAGACCACAGTAATAGAGTGCCTAAAGTATGCTCTGACGGGAGAGTGCCCGCCTGGCAGTGACAGAGGAAAGAGCTTTGTCCACGACCCAAAGATCTTTGGGCTGAACGAATCCCTGGCGCAAATAAAGATGCAGGTTCGGGACAAATGCGGTTCCCGCGTCTCCATCTGTCGCACCATGAAAGTCTCGAGCAAGCGTGGCAAGGTCTCGTTTGAGACTATGGATTCCACAATTAACTTTCTAACCGATGCGGGAAATACAAAACGAGACAACCAGGACTCGTTGAGCGGTCGCACCGAGAACATTGACTTGGCCATCTCTGACTTCATGGGCGTGTCGAAGGCTATCATAAACAACGTCCTATTCTGCCACCAAGAAGACTCCAGTTGGCCGCTAGACGAGGCGAAGAAATTAAAGGAGAAGTTTGATGCTATTTTTGGCATTACCGAGTACAACAAAGCCCTGGATAAGATCATTAAGTTGCGCAAGGAATCCATGGATAAGCTGAAGGTGATGGGTGAGTGTCTAAAAATTCCGTTTAAAACCAACCATCATCAATGTGTTCTCACGCAACAGAGGCTGGGATGAAGCATGTGGCATATCTGAAGGAAGAGATGGAAGTGAAAACTTTGGGCCTGCAAAGGGCTCAGAGCAAATGTGAATCCATCAAAGCGCAGTGCAGCGCTTGCGAGGAGGAGATGAAACCCATTGAGGCAAGGCTGCAAGAGATCCGAGACATTGAATATGAGATTGGAAAACATCAGGCACAGAAGGTGGAAATAGATACCAAGTGAGTGTGTTACATCAATCATTCATTTCTTTACCAAAATCGGACCATTCCTCTGCTATTTTACAGGCATAAGAACTGCAAAGAGCAAATTTTAGACATTTACAGGAAAATCAAGACCCATTTTGAGGGTTCCTTGGTTGAATTGGATCTCGAGATCCGTAACTTTGACCAACGAATGTCTGAAATGAGGCACAAACGCTCCGAAACGGAGGAGCAATTGTCCGAATTGAAAAGATCCCACGCCGAAGTGCAGCAGACCCAGACTGCGCAGGACAAAAAATGTTGCTTGGCCAAGCAGCAGCACCAGAGCGAACAGGCGTGCAAGACGCAGTTGGTGAAGAGGGTCAAGGATTTCTGCAAAGAGTTACAAATCTCCATACCTGGTGATCTGATGGCAGAGCCCGAGAAACTGGTTGACTTACTCCACGACATAGAGGTGGTGATCATGAGCAAGCTCTGTGAGATCACGGAAGTGTCAGACCACAACGATAGCGCGGATAAGGCCAGGCAGTCAAAGATCGACGAACTGCGCATTGATTTGACCAAGTCGGAACAGGGCGTCACTGCACAAGAAAAGCAAAAGGAGGCCTGCAAACGGGAGAATGATACGCTTGAAGTGAAGATTCAGCAAATCGAAACTTCAATGCAGCAGCTGAAGCTGCTGGAGAAGCAGATAGCAGACGCCGATGCCATCTACGAGCGCACATCAAAAAACTTCAATCAGGAAAATTTCCGGGAAATCATAGCCGGCAAAAAGGTCAGCATAGCCCAGAAGCAAGCCCTCTTTAAGAAACTGGATGAGCAACTGACTTTTCTGGGATCCATGGCCAAGCTGGTGGCCGAAATGAATCTTAAGGAAAAGGAGCTGGAGAAGAAGAACCAGGAGATCCATCGTGTGCGCAGTCGTCACTCGGATAATTTTGGCAAGTTCTTTAAGGAGCCCATCTCCAGCAATTATCGCCGCTCCATGCAAGGTGCCTACGACAAGGTGCGCCGCGAGATTCAAGAACTAAACGAGAAAGCCAATGCCCAAAAGCTCAAGGAACAATCGTATGAGATAAAGCGCAAGAATATTATTGCGGACATTGCACGCATGGAAAAGGAGCTGAAGGAGGGCGAGGAGCTCATATTCCAAAAGTGTCGCTCAACACCATACGATGAGCTGCTGGAGCGCAGCAAGCTGGCCATTTCCAAGCTGCAGCTTGAGCATGGTGCCCATAAGTCCGCAGAGGCTCTGTACAAGAAGTAAGTCCCAAAATGATATTTCGTCGAAAAGGGTTTCGAAACTAAACTTCAAACTATGTTTACTCCAAGGTATATACAAAAGATTAATGAAGAGCCATGCTGTCCCCTATGTCATCACAATATGTCGGGCGATGAGGTAAGGTTTGTGTACAGGTCAACAGTTGGATATAATATGTAATGCTTTGATTTTAGGCCTGCGATCTAACCACCGAGCTGTCCGATGAAATACAGAAGTTGCCCGACAATATCAGTAGGTCGGAAAAGGCTCTGAAGGCCGAGCAGCTGAAGTACGAGAACTTGCTGCAAATCAAACCCAGCATTCTGAAGGTGAGGGAGCTCAAGGATATCTTGCCCAAGAAGAAGGAAGAGCTGACAGAAATCGAGATTCTTCTGGGAGAGACTGTCAGTGAGTATGAGACGTTGATTGCTCTGATTGGTGAGCCCACCCAAAACATGGACATCGCAAATTCGATGCTGGGCGATATGACGATGCTTGATGAAGCTCTCAAGGATTCTGTTCGAGTTAAGAAGGAGCTTGAACAGCTAAAGGTAATCGGATTACTCTATGAGGTAACAGAACCCTAACAGATATTTGTTTTTAGACCAAATTACCTGATTCTTATGATTCGAGTGTGTCCATGGATGCTTTGCAAGCGGAAAAGAGTCAGGTGTCCAAGGACTTGGAGACGGAACGCAAAGATTTGGACAGCACTCAGCAAACCTTCGAGCAGCACGTCGACGCTCTCAATCGTTTGCGCGAAGTGAAAAATGGGTAATGTCTTTGAGCTTTCAAGACATTCTTCTACAAGACGAATAATCTCCCCTATCATTTTCTAGACTAAAAGATAAGCAACTAAAGCTGCAGGAGGGGCTGCAGAGCTTGCCACAGTTAAAGGAGAGGAGCAATGAACTGACTCAACTTCTCGTCACCATAACCACAGAAATAGGCCAACTCAAGACCAAGATTCAACCACTCAAGCAGCAGCTAAGGGCTGCCATTGACGAGAAGGAGCAAAAGAAAGAAGCCGAACGCACACAGCTGACCCAGCTAAATGCCAAATATAATTCCTACAAAAGTACAGATCAGGATATACAAAGGTAGGTCCTACAAAAAGATTGCAGTTTTAGCTAACATTAAATCTGATATATTTCCATTGTCAGATTGCATAAAGAAGCTCAGGCCTATGCCAAACTGAACCTTCAGAGTGAGATCAGTAATCTTGAGGACTCCATAAGGGCCACCAAAGAACAGCTAAAGCAATTGGCAAGTGATTTAGAAATCCTCCTCCTCTGAGAAAAAACCCTCTTAACAGTTAGCTTTGATTCCGCAGGAGACCGAAATCAATGCGAAAACCGTGCATCTGGAGAGCGTAAAGACCGAATGCCTCAATCAGCAGACCATTGAACGCGATCTGCGAGACAATCGCGAGCTTAAGCAGCTGCAGGATAAGGAAACAAAGTTGAGGGAAAGCTGCGAGACACTGGCCAAAAAGTTGGGAAATTTGGACTTGCACAGCGTCAGCAGGGAGAAAGTTGATCTGACCAAGAGACGGGATGCGGGCACAGTGCGCAAGGGAGAGCTGCTGGGCCAACTGGGTGAGATCCACAGTCAGGTGGAAAGGCTGCAGAGGGAGCTCGATGAACCGCAGTTCAGGGAGGCAGTTAAGAATTTCCGAAAAGGCAATTTCGAGATGCAAGTCACGCGTCGCAGCAATGAGGACTTGGCCGAGCATCGATTTGCCCTGGAATGGGCCCTCATACAGTTCCATGCGGAGAAGATGGAGAAGATCAACCGGCTAATCCGGGAGTACTGGCGTATGATCTATCGCGGCAACGACATCGACTATATACAGGTGAAGACGGACGAGGTCAACACTGAGGCATCTGCTGATCGCCGCAAGACCTACAACTATCGCGTGGTCCAGTCCAAGAACAACACAGAGATCGAAATGCGTGGACGCTGCAGTGCCGGTCAGCGTGTGCTGGCCTCTCTCATCATCCGCATGGCTCTGGCCGAGACTTTCAGCAGTAATTGTGGTGTCTTGGCGCTGGACGAGCCAACCACGAACCTGGATCGCATCAACATCACATCGCTGTGCGATGCACTCAACTGCATTGTGGAGGAGCGCCAGACGCAGTCCAACTTCATGCTAATCATCATCACCCACGATGAGAACTTTATCTCCTCGTTGGGCAAGATCACCAGCTATCATCGTGTCTTCCGCAACGATGAGTGCAAATCGGTTATCCGCAAAGTGCAGATCACTTGAATCATTACTTGTTCCCCAGAGAATCTCTTTAATAACTTTTTAATAATAAATTATCTAAACTGTAGCCTGTTATCGTAATGTTTGCTTTGCTTGTCAAAAACATCAATTCCAATAATTGATAATTGCTTGAATAGAGTTTTATTCAGTCTCCGGGCATGCACAAAGTCGCGCTGTTGCTGCTGATGCTGATGCTGTTGACAATTCTTCTCGCCGGCGATGCTCTTGGCTACTCCGTGCAGTTTGGTATGATGCACCCACTGGCTGTGCCCATTTATGAGGTGGAAATGTGCCCCAATAAATCTGAAAAGTTTCTCGATGTGAAGTACAGGCAAAAGGTTTGTTTTCTATCATTTGTAAATAATGAAGTACTTTTATATTTCTATGCAGGATAAATTGATTTCCAACATTAACCTGATTTTGGTCATGGACGAGGGTCAAGTGGAATGGCTGGTGGATGCATCCATACTCAGTGGCGGAATCGGCTGCAACTACACCACCCTGCGATTGAGCTGCAGCCAGCCCGAGGAAGCGAAAGTCACGGTACTCATCTACGGACTGCCCAGGCGTGACGCCTCAAAAATACACATATCCTAAGCTACATCAGTCTTTGCTCTCCTTGGCGGTGGTAGAGTTGGTGGCCTTCCAGTGGTAGCCATCGTCGGGTAGATCGCTGCGAATGAGTGGAGATAGCCAGGCTATGTGCATGCGCACCCCAAAGACACTTCTCAGGTTTTTCCTGACTCCTCGTTTGTACTTGAGCTTTCGCTGCTTTGTGCGATCGGCGGAAACTCCGCCACGGAGCACAATGGGCACATGGTAGCCCAACAGGAGAACGCCATACGCCAGAGCCAGTACATTGAGGCTGTAGAAAAGCAGGTAGATGTTGGTCCAGAAGCCGCCAGTCACCAGCAGCAGCATGGGGCAAGTGAGCTTGAGGAGCGTCAGCCAATTGCAGTATATGCTGCCATGGATGATCCACATGTAGATCGAGTTGTAGACCAGGGCATAAACGGAACCCAAAAACAGGTAGAAAATAAATCCCATGAAAAAACGGTGGTTACGGTGGCCGATGCAGCAGCCCGTGTAGAGGCAGTGGTGATCCCGCTTCAGTATACAAGCGCCGCAAATCTTGCAGTGCCACGATCTGGGCGGGGCCAGTCGATTGCACTCTGTGCACTCGCGCCACTCAAGACGCTCTGCCGACTGCTCAGGTGGCGGCTCCACTTGCTTGACTGTGGATTGAATTGGTTCTTAGTTCGCAGCACTGAAGCATCCATCGGCTGGACTCTGTCTGGCTCACCGTCAACGCTAGTGTCGATCATCATGCAGGCAATCATGTTCCCCTTAATGTTGAACACCAGAAACATGGCCATGAGGAAGGTGAAGGTGTGAAAGAAGCCGCCCGGCTCGTGAAATGCTGGCAGCACCACAACTATCTCGAATATGAACACAATCGGCAGAAACACGCCGATGAGCAGGAAGCACAAGACATCTGCCAGTCGCCGGGGCAGCGGATTGCTCCGGATTTTCATTGTATTATCTTTGGTATTAATGTAAACAAATGTGCAGGTAATACCGATCGCAGTGCTCAGAGTTCCAGTACTGACGATAGCTCTCGCTTTGTTTTGTCATCACGTGCGGCCGAGCTTTCATTGCGTATGGGGCGAAAAGCTTTTGCGGTGGCACACAATTCGAGCGGAAAGCTTCGCTTGCCAGAGCTTCAGTCGAGAGGGAAACTTTATCATATTAAAAGAATATTTAAATCAATTACAAACTATTTCGCAGGGCAAAGACTGTGCTCCAGCAGTTTGATGTGGGACTTGTGGAAGCGGAAGAGTGATACAATTCGTTTATCTTATCAGACACGACCGCACGACATGTGTACGTAAACCTAATTGAATGAAAATGCTTGGGGCGGCGGGCAACTGTTGTCAAAGTAATTAACTTGAAAGGATTTACTTCGGCGCAAATCACCGCAATCGATAGAGAGCATTAATTATTTGGGTCTTTAATGTGGGGGTGTTTGTTGCTGATTGCCCCCAGATATTAGGTATTTATGGAGACGCCAGCAGGAATTAGCCAAATAGTTGCAATGGAATCTTCGGGTGCACCACAAAGGCAGGGATCCTCCATGTTTCTGTTGAGGAGTCTTGGCAGGAGTCTCAAGGAATTCCTCAAGAGCACCGGACTGCATGGTCTGAAGTTTGTTGGAGACTCCAGTCTCAGCAGTTGGGAGAGGTGAGAGAGAAAATGGGATTAACCCAATGTTCCTTTCACATCCGACATTAGATCTTTTTTCTTTTGTTCATTTGTGGTCGCCTTGGTGGTCACGTGCAACCTCATCTCGAACATCTACGCCAAGTGGGATAGCACTCCGGTGATAATTGGGATCAGTCCACAGGCCACATCCATTTTGAAAGTTCCCTTTCCGGCCATCACCATATGCAACATGAATCAGGTTCAGAGCAGCCAAGTGTCGCATTACAGAGAGTAAGTTTCATAGATTTCAATCCATGTGGATAGACCACTAATCGGAAAGACGGAATCACGCTAGGGGCTCGGATGAGAGCGCAATTTTGAAGCTGTTATGCAACTCCGAAATGGAGGACTCTGAAGACCT
The DNA here is from genome assembly GCF_900245975.1 of Drosophila guanche. NCBI lineage: Eukaryota > Metazoa > Arthropoda > Insecta > Diptera > Drosophilidae > Drosophila > Drosophila guanche. The sequence goes on along the minus strand of NW_022995743.1, from coordinate 12,898,687 downwards.
TGACGATGACGTGTCCCGTTCAAACTTTGCCCAGAGTACCCTCAGTTTATCTGATTTCGTTTCGAACCACTCCCAGCGCTGCGATAAGATGCTGCTTTACTGCAGATTCAATGCCGTGGAGCACAACTGCTCGCACCTGTTCCAGCAGCTCATGACGGACGAGGGCCTGTGTTGTGTATTCAACTTTCAGCCCCCAGAGTTCCTCTACAAGCCATTGTAAGAATAGATTTCATATTGTGGACAATAACCCTGGAAATTCTCTTTCCTGCAGTTCAAATAGCAGACGAAATTTGACAATGAAAAATGGTTTTGAAGCGGTCAAATGGAATCCAGAGACAGGTTATCCCGACAAATTACCAACCAAATATTACCCAGCGACAGCAATTGGTGAGTGATCAGCCGCATCAGGCATTGGGCCCGTGGAAGCCAAGATAATTAGTTGAATAATTGTCTAGGAACTGGAATTGCACTGGGATTTACTGCTGTTCTCGATGCGCAGATGAGCGAGTACTACTGCTCCTCGACCAATGGGCCGGGCTTCAAGGTGAGAATACTTGAATCCAGGTTAACTCGTGCTGAAGTAATTTTGCAGGTCTACTTCCACAATCCAACCGAAGTGCCTGTTGTCAAGGAGGCAGGACTCATCACAGCCATTGGCTTTGAAACCAACTACCGCATGGAGGTGTTACGAGCGGAGGCAGTGCCAGCAATTCGCTCCATTTCGCGGGATGGTCGTCAGTGCCTGTTCGGAAACGAGAAGGACCTGATATTCTACCAGACCTACACGCGGCTCAATTGCGAGCACGAGTGCATGGCCGGATACTTGTACGAGTCCTGCGCCTGCATTCCCTTCGTCTATCCGCAGATCTACAGCAATGCCACAACGTGTGGCATGAGGGACACTCTCTGCCTGCATCGGGCCCAACAGGCAGCCATCCGACCGGGATGGGTCAAGTGCCGGCAGCAGTGCCTGCCCGGCTGTTTCGACCTCAGCTACATGGCCAGCGGCTTCTCCTTTCCCCTGGCCACCAGCAAATTCCAACTGGCCAATCCGCTGGTGGAGAGCATCAACAAATCGTATCTGAGTGGGAATATAGCCGTCATCAATGTCTACTACCGGGAGTCCGTCTACTATGGCAACACGAAAAACGCATACGTGGGACTCACAGAGTTCCTTTGTAAGTTGTGCTCCATTCAATCAGTATTCAAATCTAACTTTATGCTTCCATTTCGCAAACACCAGCTAACATTGGAGGAGTGATGGGCCTCTTCATGGGCTTCAGCGTAATCTCTTTGGCGGAAATCTTTTACTTTCTCCTTCTGAAGCCTCTCGTAGAGCTGTTCCTATGGAAAAGGTCCGCCCAGGTTGATGCACAAAATTCCATAAAGCATAACGCATTTGCCATGGAACAGCCAGAGATGATCGATAATAAAGCCATAGTCTGGCACACACGAGAGCTGTATCCCCAGGGACCAAAGCTAAAACTCAGCAGAACGGTAAAGAGAAACCGAAATAAAACAAATGTATTCGCCCAGTGAGAATTCACAGAACTGCGAATATGTACAATTGGTACTAAATTATTAAACCTTACATATGTAAGTACATAGCTGGGCTGCCACATCATGCATATCATTTGCTGACCAGCAAAAAGAAAAAACTAGAATGGAAATAAGTTTCATCTAGAATTTGATGAAAAAAAATCCAAATCCATTACCACAAAATGAAACACTTGAGTAATTGAATAATAAATAGCAAACCCCATAAACATTTTGCCATTTCAATTATACATGACAAGTAAAATTTAATAAAATATACAATAGTTGCGGTTGTACGTACAATCGCATTTGTCTGCCATACTCATAAGTATTTTGACCGGATATCAGATGCGAATATCAAACGCTGCCTGATTAACTTTAATCTTGAGTCTTGAGTATTCCCAGACGGTTGATTGATATAGGTACATAGGTTCAAATAAGTAAAGCAAATTGTGGTGGAATGTTGTACATACATATAAATGTGTGTCTGCATAATTTAACTCTCTGAAGCAGTTTGCTTTTCTCGGAACTCGTGAAACACTCACAGCTGCCGACCATCGCCTGGGAGCAGGCAGATGGGTCCAAGGCAAAGTCCGTAATAGTATACTGTGGACGTGCTTAATGCAATTAACTAAGTTTCTTGGTTAAAGAGGCAGAGCTAAGGGTGTACTAAGTATCACCCTTATTTATACTATGTATTTTATGTCAATAAGAGCATTTTGGCCAAAATTACTTTTCCCTGTGCGCTGTGGGGAAGTACATAAAACAAGAATTTTGCTTGCCTCCTCATCCTTCTCCTCCTACGCTGGCTGGGCGGTAGCTCCCCGTTGCGTTCGGTTAACTATCGAAGATGGTACATTTCTCTGTCGTCTTGCACTTCGGGCTTCGGACATACCCGTGGCTGGAACACGCCCGCCTCGCCACAGAGTCTCTTGCGTTAATTACTGACCTCAACCTCGCACGTAAAGCGACTAATTTTCGCACACAGCTATTCCGGGCAATGCATAGACTGCATTCAGCTCTCTGCTCTTCCTTTGCATTCTGCTCGACATCCTCCGCTCCATCCGCTTCTTTAGCCATCTGCAGACAGTTTCTGAAACCGCCTAAGGTGCTGATGCTGCAAAACAACAACAAAAAGGGGTGGGAAAGGCGGCAACGGTACAACGGTACAACGGTAAAAACGGAATGAAATGCATTCTCGCATTTGAAGACAATTTGCAAAATTGCATCGCTCTTGAGGCTTGCAGGTGCATTCCATATGCTTTCTGCCTTCGTGTTCTTATGATGGCGAGTCAACAATGCAATTGTGCTTTCTTCTCTTGCTTCTTGCTCCAGCTGTGCGGTGCGGTACAGTGTGCTTTAAAAGTGTGAACACACCACACCATTCTAAATGGGAAAACTTGTAAACTAAAATCTTAGATAAGTAAGATATCATGTTGCCATTGAATAATCCGGCCGGCATTCTTATGTCGAATCAGAAACAAACCCAACAGATACTGTCCGACTTTTGAACCCTCCTCTTTTTGCACTTTATCTTAGGGGATTATCTTTTCTAAAGACTTAACAAACTTATCTACAACTGTCCAACAGGAGTACAATGCACTGCATGGCGGTGGCTAAGGGTAAGGGAATGTGGTCTGGGGTTCAGGTTTTCGTGAGGGATTCAAGGAGGCCATCTAAAACCGACTACAAAAAGCTTTGCTCTCGACCATCTTTCAAGCGATAAGACAACTGGTGCAAATGATTACGACGTGTTCTGTGGGAATCGTACACAACATCCAGAGGGCGAATGCTTGGGCAGAAGGGCAAATGTAACAAGACAGCGACAGAGCCAGACAACGATGCTTCGTAAATGTCAAGAGCAGAACTAGATTCAATTCTTTATGGCTGTGTTAACGAGCCAATTCCTGTGGCTCCCACCGGAGGTGGGATACCACAAACTTTGGCTTTGGCTCTGTCTCTGTCTCTGAATGAAAAATTATGCCATTAAAATGGTGAAAAAAGACCGCAAATAATATTTAAAGTCAGCTCTAGATAGTTTTTGCTGTCAAGAAGAGGGTTTAATGAACACACGAGTAATTAACATCACATTTTCGGCCAAAACTTGTCAGCTTGAGAATGAAGTTTTCGCTTCCCTTTTCCCTTTTCCCTTTTCCCTCTTTCCTACGATATACTCTCACTGGGCGCGAGACTGGGGAGAAACTCCCTGATTAAGGTATAAATATTTGATGCTAGTGTGGCCCCTGAACCACCCAGCCCCCTGACAGATTCTACTTAAGCATTGTCACTTTATGGGGTTCCGGTTCTCAGTTATGCATGAAGTGTATTCATCAAAATATATACGAGTAGACTCCGAAAATGTCAACGTGAATGATGCACAGCGTTGCTGGCGCGTGTGTCAAGTGGCAGAGCCTGGAAGGCTAGATATGATAGATGGTGGATGGGTGCATGCAGGGGAAGCAATTTAATCGAATACCAAAAAGTCTTCTTTCCAGTAACCCATACATAAACACAAACACACAGACGCACACGCACACGCACACGCACACACACACGTGAGTGAGCAGAGTTGCATGCGGAAAAGCAATTAAAACTTCTTGTCAGTGTCTCGGAAGCGTTTGTTCATATTTTATGATGTTTTCGTGTAGAAAGCTTGATTATGAATGTGTCACCAAGAAGTGTTGCTACCGTTTCACCCTCTCCGACACGCGTCCCTCTGTCTGCCAGCCGCTCTCTCTATCCCTCTTCCTTAGCCGGTGACTGTTGCATGCAACGAGACTGCCTGCCTGCCATTGAGGTTGCAAGAATAATGTATAACATATTACACATCCGCTCCGTCGCCACTGTGCCAGTGCCACTGCCAGTGCCAGTGCCAGTGCCACTGCCAGTGTCTCAACAATGAAGATGGAAGACCGAATTGTGAGCATTTTAAATGTGCAAAGTTTCAGCAAACAAAACTTAAGGCTCGGCTACCTAGCGCCTGATCTCTCGCTTGGCCATGCCCGTATTCGATTGAATAATTTATTGAATTTATCATGGTGTTTGGTTGAGCATTTCCCCATAGCGGTTGAGTGCATCAATATTTTCTCGTAACAGTTTGATGGCTGCCACTTAGGAAGCCATATTTGGGCCGAGCCAAGCAGCAGCAGCAGCAACAACAACAGAAGCCAACAATATTGGCCTAATGGAAGCTTGCAGCCATAATGGCACTCGAACTCACACCGCCACCCGTTGGCTTACATATACATACATTTATGTGTGTAATATTTGCTACTGCCATCACCCAAAAAAAAGGGTTTCATAAGAATGGTTTCCCTTGATACCTGCGGCTGAGAGCTAGAAACTCGTCGAAAATATGCAAATTTGTCGTCCTGACATGCACACGTTGGCCATCCCCAATCCCAATCCCACACACACACACACTCCCACTCCCACCCACTCCCACACCTGCCTAATGCACCAAAATGCATTTTAAATTGGGTAATTTTACACATGCCACGCCGCAGGCAGCAGCAGCAGCATCAACAAGGGCAGAAGGTTCGTGTTTAAAAATGTTTGCGAGCATTTTGGTTTGGGAGGTTTTCGGATGGGACTGATAATATTCATTGCATCAAACATTCCAGTTGGCTTCTGCTAGCCCGAGGGAGGGAGGGAGGAGGATGGTTGAGTCGGTTGGGATAAGCCTGACAAGCTGAATAATCAGGACCATCAATCAGGCAGGACTGGCCGGGCCATGTCGCTCCGTGCCCTGCACACCTCATTAGCCTAATCGTACAATTGCGCACGGCCGGACGGACACACACATAAACGTGGCTTAGATGGGTCCTTGATGTTGGCTGGATGTGGGATTAACTTCACCGCAATTTGCCCTCATGCGCTAAACAATATTTCACTTTCAACAGTTGACTTCTCACGCTGCCGACAGCAGGCTTAACATTTTAAATCCGGACCACCACAAGACTTTTTGACTTTTCCATGATGTTTTTTCTTGTTTCTGTACATACATATGTACCTGCACTTTGTGAATATGTAATCGGTGGAAATGGAAATGGCATGGGTACTACACAGATCTGATACTCATTACATATGCTTTTATAGAGAGTTTTTTGCAGGAGAGCTGCCGAGAAACAGGAGCAGGCCCGAATCAAATTCAAATAATACGTTTTGAATGCACGCGAAGAGTGTACCCAGTATTTTTGAGTTCCGCCAGTACGCAGACTCAGATGCTGCAGCCCAAAAGGGGGACAGCATCCACGGGATAGCATTGTACAAAAAGGGGGACAGCATCCACAGGATAGCCATGGATTTAGTCCTTCACAAACGGCCGAGTCGTGCGGTGGAGCTGCGGCCGCTTTGTGGGCAAATTGCTGAAACTAAAATGGCGAAACATGGAGATTATTGTCAACTAACATTGTTTGATGTCTGATTGAACGATGATTATTTTACAACTCGTACATTCACTGGACAATTTATGCATCTGTAATTATATAATTTTTATCCATTTTGGGCGGGACAAAAGGGTCTAATTGATCCATGAATTTCCATTAGTTTCAAATTAAAAAACATTTTTCCCATAATTGCTTCATATTTCACAGCCAGATGTAATCAAACGAAACATTTGAATTTCCTGCGGTCAGCGCAACAAATGTTAATAAATTCTGTACGCTAGTCCGTGCACAAATTGATAAATTTTCATTTTATTTAATATTGAAATTGATGCATTGCATTTCATTGCCCATCATCATGGCCCATCACACTCCCACCGCCCTCTATTGAGGTCCCGAATCGCTTTCAGCGCGTGACTCCATATGCGCAATAATGATATTTAATTTCATTCGATTCGAATCGAATCGCTGCGATTCATTCGTTTTAAATTTGCTCTAAATGTGAGCTAATTAAACGGAATTGGAGGAGAAGCAGCAGCGGCAGCAGCAGCGGCAGCAGCAGCTCGGAGACAGAGCTCAGAGCTGAGCTGCAAATAAATCGTTAGCAATTCATTTTGCTTGATTGTGTGCCTGGTGTCTCCTTGGGGTCCGTCCTCCTTCGTCTATCTGTGTTAAGATGCCGCCACACACAAGTCAATGCAATCGGTGTAATCGGAGTAGAGTAGGAATCGCAGCTTTTCCCCTAATCTCTTTGCTTTATCCTGCGTAATAATAACTACTTCCAGGGCTTTGCGTAAGGACATGGCTTCTTCTCATTCTTCTTTGTTCTTCACTCCTGCATTCCCGCTTTACCGCTTTTCCTGCTTTTACTTTTTTTATATTTTTTTTTTGTGTGCTGTTGTTCCTTTGCGTGACAGCTCATGTCTTGTTTATCTAAATCATCCGACTGTGTAAATGCCAGGCCTGTCTTCCTGTTACCCAGTCCCCAGCCTGTCCTCCGTCCTTCCATTCGACCGTCCGTCTGCCTCGGCTGCCACTTCTTGTGTTGTGTGCCACGCCACTCCAGAAGTAAGCTCGTGTCATCACATGGCAATGAGTGAATGACTTTGTCGACTAAACTGTTGGTCTGGCTGCGGCATGGGGCATGGGGCATGCCTCGTGAGGCTATGCAAAAATCTGTCGAGTTCTGCTTTTGGTAACAATGGCATGTACATTGCACAAGTGCTTCAGCTAGTCGGGTAATTACGGCGTCGTTGCACATTTCCAAGTCCCTGCCAGGCCGGAGCAGGAGCTGCAGCCGGAGTTTGAGCTCCAGTCCTGCCATCTCTCGTTATCAGCCAGTGTCGCAATTTCTCTCTACCAGTTCTCTTCTTTTATTTGCGGGTTTCACATTTTCACATGTGACTAGTCAAGTCTGGTAATCAGAAATTGATCGCAAATGCTCTCTCTCGCTCTCCTGCTCTCTGGCGAGATGAAGAAAATATTGTTACATCATTTTGGACTGCAGTTTTTGTGTGCGCTTCGCATCTGGCGGAAATTGCTCAAGACATTGATGCCCTGCCAGGGCCAACATAGCCAATTCTGCCCTCTGGCTACTTAGTACATTACTTACATAACCTCTCTATATACGATTCTATGTGTGGTGTATGTTTGTGTGTTTGCCAACTTTTCTATCGTTTTTTCTTACTTTCATCTGAGCGATTGCACGTGCTTTGTGTCAGGTTTTTTTCGAGTCCCCATTCAGCTCCAAGCAGCTACCGCCTTGAATAAAGGAGCGATGGAAACAAGAAGTTGGCGCTAATGTAGACGGCTGCCAATAGCTGTGGCTGTAATAAAATATAGGGGATCAATTGTTGAACTAATCTTAAGTGTTGCTTCATATTGAATTTCAAGAGTTTATGCTTATTATGTATAAAAACAATTGGCTTTCATCCTGGAGCTGAATTTGCCGCTAAACATATTTGATTGAAAACATCACATATGGAAATAATTCTAAGCCTTTTGGGAAACGCATTCACTACCCCAAAACCCTGCCACCTGCCAGACTAAGTAAATGGTTTGATTTTCGTCTGCCGCAGAGTCATTTGCGCCGCGGTTCCTACTGCTTCTGTTGTGGTAATGTGTCCCTGGTGTGTGTTTTTGTTGGTTCCTCCCTTTCATTGTTTCTTTTTCGCTTTCGCTTTCGCTTTCTCTTTCTCTTTGGATGTTGGTGTTGCCCAAAAACAAATAATGGGCATCGTTTAACCCTACGGCACTGCGTACGGCGAGCGTTGCCAGATTATTTCTCCCGTTATTTCTTGTTGTTTTCTTTTGTTGTTGTTCTTTCGTTGTAAGCTCAGGTGTAATGTGTGGTTGGAGGGGGGACTAGACGGAGGCTAAAGGCTGTTGGAATGCCTTCAGCTATGATTTTTTATTTGATTATGATCTGCATTTCGAATTGCCGTGCAACAAATTGGATTGTCGAACCGAACAATTGCTTGATTTGCTTGATAAGGTAAGTTTTCCACACTACACAAAACATAGTAGAGCAAAAGAGTTGCCAGCAAATGAACAGTTCTCTTTGTTTCAGGATTGCCTGATTACCATACACATACACATGGTATAGTATAAACATATTTCATATGCACGAGTATCTATGTCCCCGGGGCGCTGCCCACGCCCCCACACCATTTCACCATTTCATTGCTCTTTTGTGCTCCTCTGTGCCAGGGGAGTCGTAAAAAAACAAAGAAGAAGGAGGAGCCGGCTAACCGTGTGAAATGTGTGCATATGAAAACGTTTGAGGTGTTTCCCCAACCCCTGCGCCTAGCCGCTTGGCTCCCCATCCAGTGCTCGATTTTCATCGCTTAAATGCCACATATCAAGTATCTGGCTGGCCAATGGGAGAGCACAACGCAGGTGAATGCTCTCTATCGAAGGGGCGGCAGCTTATTTGGCCAGGCTGAGAGGCCAGAGCCAGTTGTCTTCCCGTGTGTCCGGCCGAATGATAGATGACAACTCGGACAGCTGGCCGAGCATCGAAAAAATTGCTCAAGACAGCCGGCAGATGTGGATAAGAATTTGATTGATATTCGGCCACGTCTGCCCGGTGGCCACCTCTTAAACGGATTCCAAAGAAAGCCTCCGGATAAGCTGGCTTGACTTTAAACAGAATCCAGCACTCAGAGGCCAGACATTAATGGGAATTTGTGTAAATTTCCATTTGTCAATTGTGCTGATGAAATTTTCCATATGGTTCAATTTATGACCACAGCGAGGGAGGAGGTGGGTGCGACTCCCCTCCCCAAGGCCACACTTGGGCGCAAATAATGGCAATCAGAATGTCGGAGTCCGCATTCAAATGCCGAGGCGAAATTTAATAACAAATATAAATCATTTTGCTGACAGCCAAAGCACGACCACCAGCAGCTTCGTGTCCCCTGAGCCCACCCCCTGCATCTCGCTCCCTATCTACGGCTTCCTGCTCCAGGGACCTCCTTCAACTTCCATTCACACCTCAAGTGATACGGCGCTCGGTGGAGAGCCACAGCGGGAAACGGAGACGCACTAATGGCACAGTGGCACACCCAATAGAAGGACCATTTCTCATCCTCCCCATCCATCTGTCCATCTGTCCATCTGTCCGTCTGTTCCTCTGACCGTCTCCCTGTCTCTCTGTGGGAGTTGGCGCATGTCCTTGGGCCCTGCCCAAAGTTGCCACTCTGACTGTCGTGTTAATTTTTTATCACTTTGAAATTAAAGAACAACACTTGGGCGGTGGGTGGTTCGCCGTTCTCCGTTCTCCGTTTGCTGTCCGATTTTTTGTTCCTTTTCAGCGAAAATGATTTGATGCTGCAGGACATGCGGAAGGCGGTAGAACTGGGCCGGACTCCGGACTCCGGTTCCCCTGGCTCGTGTCTGGCCGGGCATAAATAATTAACTTAATGCCATGTTGCCCATAAATTAGGCATTCCATGCATCACCCCACCCCACCCCGCACCCTCCTCAACATTTGTTAAGTGCCTTTCACTTACCTCGGGAGCGGTGCCGTTTGGGTTTCAGGCTTCATCTTGAGCTACTCTTTGATTAACCAAGGGCCTTCTGGTCAGGAGAGGTCCTTCACACTCACCGTTTGCCATCTCACTTCCTTCCATCACTCTGGGGACTGCGGCGAGCTATTTGCCAATGCAATGCCAAATGCAATTTCGAGCAAATCAATTGAAAACACAATTGCCTTTCACTGAGAAGTGCTGTGCTGCCTTCCTGGCTGCCCCTGCCCCTGCCCCTGCCCCTGTCCCTGCGCACTCCGCCATGACCCTGTTTGTCCGAGGAGAGGAGTGGAGTCGAGATTTGTTTTGCATTGACCGCAAATTTCAATACAGCTCTGCGGTCGCCGCTCAATTGTATACCGTAAACCTCTCCCTTTCAATTGACACAGCCAGAGGGCACAGTGGAGCGATTACCGTGAAAACATATCTATCTGAGACTGGATCTGTCAGTTTCTCCTCCAATAAATTGGCGGCCCATCTGTAAAGTCTAACAGCGTGCATGTCGGCTCTCCATTATGTATCCTCTCCATAAATATTTCATTTGCGAATCGTGGTACAAGTACAGGCAATGTTTGTGTGTTGTTTGTCGTAATGTGATACAAACATTTCAGAAAATAGCAGTTTTTACAGTGGAACAAAGCTCAAAAAGCTGCTTCAATTTATAACAGTGACCCACTATAGAATTAACTGTGCAACCGTAAGCCCAATCGTCTACGTCTAATCGTAGTCCCAGGGGCATTGCTCATTCACTTCATATTTGACTGCGTCAAATCCAATTAGGTGAGAATAATCGAATTATTTGGTAAATTGTTTGCCAACCACTGTGCAGCAGCAAAGTGCGGTTGCAATGGCATTAAAGATTTGTGTTGCGGCTTCCAGCTCTTGTGGTTCGAAGTTCGTGTTCCTGGCATTTGTTGTTCCTGCAGCCATTGTGTTGCAGCTGCTCGAACGACCCGGACCAGAGCCCAGAGTGTTTGCTCAGGTGTACGTCAATTAACTGCAGTGGCCGACCCAATTGCGTTGACGCCGTTTATTTAAACCGAATTTAGCGCCCACATTCTGGATAACGACACACTTATACAGCAGTTAATTGAGAGCACACACAAATTCGGCTGATTGCAATTCATTAGGCTGGCTAATGTGCATTAAAGGTTCATAATCAGCTAAGTGAAGACTCGCAAAGTTATCCAGCTCCTCCAAGGAGGTCGGGGTCGGGGTCGGTGTCTTCGAGGTGTCAACTTTTGCTGGCGACGGCGACAACTACGGCCCTGACCCACATTTTCGGTGGAGCGATGGAGGGTTGGAGGGATGGAGGGAGAGCCAACAAGTTGAGATATTATATTTTAATGAGATGCAGTTGGTAATTTTTGGGGGCTTGGGGCTAGCCTCAGAACTGCTAGGATTTGTCACTCTGATTATGCAGCTCGGTGTCTGGTATCTCGTCTAATTTTATTACTCTGGCTGGCTGGTCGAATGAATATTTATGGTCATATAAATACATTATTGTATCTCGCATGTAAATGACATGCAAGCGAACATTCCCCGCTCCAGCTCCAGTTCTTCGCATCTCACTGACCTCCTCGTAAACCCTTGACATGCCCTGCTCATCAAGAACATAAAGTTTGTGCAGTTGCTTCAACGGTCGTCTCGGTGACTTTGCATATGATTACATGAAATTTGCATCACATTATTTTGTCCAGGGTACAGGCTACAGGCTACAGGGTACAGGGTCCAGGGTCCAGGGTCGCTTGTCGTCGTCTTCCACTTCCTGACAGCCACGTGGGCTAGCATACAAATTACTCGTGCAACATTTATTATCTGGCCTCATCAGGTCGAAGCCCAAAAGTAGTGCCAACTGTCTTCCATTCGAATACACTTGGAGCATCTGCAGCCATCCACTCGACCAATTGATGAGCTCCACGTACTCAAACTGTTTTACAATCGAGGAAGTCTATGCAAATGAAGTCAGCTGAATGAGTGCACTGAGCCGTGGACGCTCCTGAAGTCAACAAAATTATTATACCAGCCCGGGACGACTCGCAGAATGAAGGCCCTGCCCTTTAAGTGGGTTTTATATTGCGAGGATGAATGCCAAATTACTCACTTGATTGATGAGCAGATAAGCAGGAATGATGTGCATCGAAATATAGAACGTTATAATGATCCACGCTATCATATATGTACATATCGTAGGAATCATCGATGTGCAAGGTCCCTGAAGCTATACTTCACTCAACTTTATGTTTATATTTTTTGGCTAAAATAACTTTACGAGTAATACAAACAAAACAAAAAGTGTGGCATACTTTTTTGATCCGTAGTGCAGTGGCATGAAATATTGTCTTTAATACAATGTGGATGCAGAACAAACAGACGAGTAGTACACACCCGCAACAAAACAGAAAAACTGTTGATTTATTTACACGGGCAATATTTTATCTGCCACATCATGCCCCGAGCATTGGCTTTGCTCCAAAGAAATAAAATCAAACCGCAGTGGGGAGCGCAGTGGCAGGAGGGAAAGTTAACAGAGCTCGTGGCAAATAGATTGTTGGAGAGGGAGGTCAATAAACACACCACGGGGCTGCAGTCCTCACGGTTTACTTTGTGTTAGTCGAGCGCCGAGCGCCGAGAGCCGAGCGTTGCTGCCATCGATTTTTGGCCAATATATTCAGCTGTGGCCATCTGGCAGGGCACCTTTTTAGAGTTCCTTTCATGCTGAGTCCTGAGTTCCAAGTTGCATCTGCAGCTGAAGCTTAAGCTCAAGGTAAGTGGGTTGCATGTAAAATATGGAATGCAGTCCCGTTATCCGCTCGCCCTCTGGCCACACCGTTTAATTCATGCAGGCCAGGCCCAAGTGATGCTTCAGATGTTCCTATTCCTGCCGTTCCTGCTCCCTCTGGCACGCTCCACTTGCAGTTGCTTCTTCAGTCAAGGATATTTCACACTCTCCACTCTCCACTCTCCACTCTCCTCATTCCCAATCACTCACCCTCGCCTTTGCTGCGTTTCCTCTGCCACTTGTGTGGATGGATTTATTGCCGTTTTCGGCTCCAGCTTTGAAATTGAAAAGCAAACAAGCCGCTAACAAGGTGAAGCTTTTGCCTCCTCGCACGCCATTTTTTTTTTCTCACCCGAACCAGCAGCCACACTCGCTCCTCCCTGCCCTGCCCGACGCTCTCTTCAATCTAAATTTGAAGTTGCTCGATTCGTTTCCTTTCCTTTCGTTTCGATTCGATTCGATTCGATTTTTCGTACGTGCTCGATAATCCCGTCGTGGTAATCGTAGTGAAGGAAGTCGTAGCCCTAGTCCTGGTCCCCGTCGCAGGTTGAGTTCTCTTGAAATGTGGAACATTTTTGATTTCTCACGTATACTTATGCCTTTGTGTGTTGTGCGCTCTATTTGTATTTGTGTTTGAATTGAGCACCATTAAATGCCCAAGTGGCATGCAACATTTTTCTCACTGCGGTCGTGCCTTGGCAGTCCGCGTCCTAGTCCTCGTCCTCGTCCTCGTCCCGCCTAGACGAAGACCCAGAACCCTGCTTCCAGGCCCATGTCCTTATTCAATTTCGCTTTGCTTATTAATTTTTTTCTTCTTTGGGCTTCCCTTTTGGTGTTTTTCTGTATTATGGCGAGGCAAGCAGTTCCGGCAAGGAAGGAGTTCGCTTCGATTCGAAACAACTGTCTGGAAATGGAAGATGGTAATAAAAATAACTTTGCTGATGAAGCAAGTTGCACGAGGTTTATGGCACATGAAGCACGCTGTTTATTCTGATTAATTCAGTTTCTGTTTTAAATATTTTACACTCGAAAGGTGCTACGTCTCTAAGATCCCCTCATCCAGACCGCTGCCCCGGTCTCCTGCATTTAATCTTCAACTTGCCGAACTTTCCACTCCACCGTTTAGATAATTTTTTACTTTTGCTGACACTTTGCAAGGTCATCCCGAAGAAAAGTTTCGCACTGACACATTTCCTTTTTGCAGAATGCAGCAAAGTTTTTCCTCCGTTCCTAATCCTTTTTTTTCGCTTGCTGTATGCGTTTTTTGATTATTTATGGATCTGTTTTCAGAGTGAAACATAAAAGCCAATGAAAACAACTTACGTAATTGGGCATTTTCCGCCCATAAATACGACGGACCGACTAAGCCTGCACGGATACATAAATACATATGTACATATGTAGGAGTTGAAATCAAGCAATGAATAATGTTTGGCCAATTGATGGACGCTAACTGGGGCTGCCCCGTTCCGATCAAATTAGGAGCAATAAAATTGAAATTTATGAGAGCAGAAAACCTGAAGCCTGTATCGGCCGAAAGTAAAGGCTTATCCCCCGCCCAATCCACCACACCTTTGAATGGATGCTTGCTGGACGGTTGGATGGTGGCGGGAAATGGTAGACAAAAGAGCAAAATAAATTGGCAGTGCCGCCATCAAGTTTGCCTCTATTAAAACACACAAAACAAATGCAAAAGTTACACAAAAGGAAACTTTCTCTGCCATCGTCCTGTTACGGTTGGCTCTGGCGTGGGGACTTTTCCCGTTGGGGTGGGGGGGGGAGGTGGTTCCGTTCTTCTGCTGACTCTGTTATTTTAGAAAAAACTTGCGCCCACGTCTTCGGTTTGGTTTTGGTTTCACTCCCGCTCTCGCCCTGGTTCCCGGTTCGTGTCTAGCTGTGTCCTGCCATCCTGCCATTCAACCAAGCAGAAACTCCTTTCAACATGCATACACACGCAAGTCGAAATTATTTGGCTGCGATAGAAAAGGTTCAAAGCCGAATTCAGCAGCCAATTCATTATAATGACATCAACGTTTTGCCCCATCTCAAGCGATCCTAATTGAGATTTAATAGATGTCTAGCTCTCCCCGTTCTCTGTCCCAAACTGCGGGCCCATTGGAAGCGATGGGGGAAAAAGTGCAAATTTAGTTGAATCCAATTATTTTTTATATTCCAGTTGCATGCATGGCTGAGAAGTGGCATGGAAGCCCATCAAGGTACAGGCAGCAGAGTCCAAAACGACTGAAAAGCGCTGGCGGAAAATTGAAAATTGGAATTCACAAAGTGCGAGCAGAACAAAATGCTGCTGGCACATTGTTGGATAGTTCAAGTTGAATGTCTCCACCGTCCACAGAAGAGATTCTATCTGAAAGAGGAGAACAAAAGCACAGCCGACCGACCACTTAGCCGTAAGCCAAATTTGCAGGTGACAAAGATTTTAGAGAATTCAAATGGAATGGCTTTGCTAATTATTCTTGTCAGCCGAAGGCCTTACCGTGCTTAATATGTTTGTCATATATTTACTTACATTTTAAATGTGCACCAGCAGCAAGAGTGTTCAAATTCAGCAATTTCCAACTCTTTGTTGTCTATTTTCACATTTTGTTGGTATTCCAGTACTAATTTCAAGTAAAATTAATTAACGAGAACTTCCATTGAATTTTGATTCGAAAGAAAATTCTCAAATTACTCTTGGATGGCAGATATTCTATTCATTTTTGCTTTCAACCCATTAATAATTTGTTGTCTATGCATGCAGAGCACTCTGGGCATACATTGTACATACTGGTGTATGTAGGTAAACATAAATAAATATTTTGATGTAATTATAATGCACATCCTCGCATAATCCTTAGCGCGAAAGTCGCGTTATGGCGGCACAATAAGCTGCCTCAGCTCCAGTATTGCCGCGGGGTGTATGGCGCTGGTGTCAGGCAGAGCAGGCAAATAAAAACATTTAATTAAACTTTGCCGACACACACATGAATAATTAAAATTTAATTTCGGCAATATATATTTCACAAAATGACAGAGAGAGAGAGAGACAGGGGCTGGGAAAGTCTGCCAGGCTCACAGCCACCCACATCCAATCGGAGACACGGCAACTTGTCACCAGCAAACACAAAAAAAAAAAAAAGACAACAGCCACGTAGAATGGGAAAAGTAGCTGAGAGGGGGGTGTACACCCTTCTTGGAGCAAAGCAATTTGGCTGACGAAGCCAACAAAAGCCTTCGCCTAAAGGTGAAGCGAACAAAGGAAATACATAAAATATTGTTCCTGCCCCGCCGCCACCGCACCAGGACACGGACACGGACAGGGACCCTACCCCCGACTTTACCTGCCACATTCCGACGGTCGTCTGCTCTCTCGTATTCTGTTTGTGTATTGTAATAATTGCTGTTTTGGCTTCATTAAAAAATAAGTCGCAAAATCGCTTACAGAAATTTCTCATGAAATTTCTTTCGTTTCCGACGTGAAAGGGCAAACATAACTCATGAAGAATGCGACGGAGGGGAGCGAAAGTTGTAGGGTGAAGCCGAGGATGTGGAGGATAAATTCCTGTGGAGTGCCTTGTGTGGGTTTGTGTGGCCAGTAAACGATTCCGTTGGGTAAAACGATAAAGGCCAACCACAACCAACCACTCCATACACGTTCGCATATTGCATTCATAGGAATATTGAATCGAAAGTTAATCGAAAGAGTAACTGTGGAAGCCTTAGCAAGAAAGTAAGCGGGAAACAAAGGCAACCAACCTTTAACTCAGTTGCGTTACGTAGCTCCAACTTTAATCAAAGTGAAACAGAGTTGTGTAAAGCAATATTGTTGTGCAACTGGCCAGGTTTAGATAGGGGGACATTGTGTATATGTTGGCGGTTGGGGTTGAAGCCAAACATCGAACAAGTACCCAGCTTCCTTCCGGGCTGACTCTGAATAAAGGTCGATACAATACAAAAATTTAATGTCAACAATTTGCCGACACTTAAATTTCCTTTCTGAAATTGCTCGCTCCTTCATGGACACCGCCACAGCCGAACTTGGCAATAAATATGCAAATGTGGACGGGGAGGTATAAAAAGGTAAAAATAAATAATTTAATTGATTTGGCGGCAGTACGTAACATCCTCTCGTCATCAGCTTCATCGCTGTCATCGATTCCCAACGCCAGTCTCCGGCTCATAATTTCAAATTTGCTTTGGAAATTGTCGCCAAGTGCTGCAGCAGCATCTTGCTTCTTCCGTCATGGGAATGATGGGAACCGTATGCCTGGATCTGAGTGTCCTCGGAGGACTTCGGAGGCTCGGTGACAGCTGCCAGAGCCAGTAGCTAACGAGATAAATTTGAGTTTGATGGCAAGCCAGAGCCAGAGCCAGAGCCAGGACCAAAGCCAGGAACAGCACCAGAGAGAAATAGTGAGAGAAATGGACCAAATGCAAATCATTTGAAATGAAGCATCAGGTAATGTGGAAGCAGGCGATGGCAGTTTGGAAATATATAAGTTATTACCAGTGGTGCTGCAGTGTCCTCCCTGGTCCTCCCGGCAGCACCTGCTGTCCGCCAATCAAGTCTGCCAGCCATTACAGCGCTGAGAGTCCCACTGTCGTACTTGCACTTCCTGAATGAATGAATGAATTGTTGGGAGGCTGTAATTAGACGGGGAACAAGGTCCATAAGCCAGGCAGTGGGAGCTGGCCGGATGGCCGTTTGCCGGCTGGCAATTTGAATTACAAATGTAGATCGCGTGGATTTGTCCTTCTGCTCGCTCGCTACTCATCGTCCCGTCAAAATCAACTTTTTACCCTGCGCAACGGTGCGTATACGTAGTGCGACGGTTTTTGCTATCGTTTCTCGTTCTACTCTGCTTTGTAGCACTCATGCATATGCACATATATACATTTACGTGTCCTATGTGTACATCGCATGTCATTTCAATTTCACCATCCTTTGCCGTCCTCCTCCTACTCCCCTCTAAACAAATGCTTAAATGCTTTTTGTAGAGCGAAATTTATGCAAATGTCAGTCGCACAAGGGGTTGGATTTTGTGACTGGGAAAGATCTGGCAGTGGTGTGGATTGCTTGTGCCTGCTGCGGAGAAACAACTGTGGGAGATTTTGTGACCAAACTGGGAGACTCCAAGCCTGACAAGAGATACACCCCGCGAGTCCGTACCATGCCGCCGCTGACCCAGAACTCACACCCATACACCAAATATACATACGTATGTGTGCCGTGTACATGCGAGTAAGTAAATGTGCACCCGATTTCCCTATCAATTGCCGGAGGTGCCACAAAAAAAGTGCAAATAACATTTTCCAACTCAAACAATACAATTAAGGCGGAGAAAAGGAACAGATGAAAATGTAAAGCGAACTCTGGATACCCTTAGGTGTGTGTTCCGTGGGGCAAATTGTTTCAAGTGAGTTTTGAGCTTTCAAAACAGTCTGTATGTTACGTTTAAATGGTAAATGTAAATTCTTTATGGCAGCTCCCTCCTCCAAAATGTTGTTACGAGACGCAAAGCCAAGCTATGTTTAGGTGCTGCCGAAATGAGCTCAGCTTGCTCGGATAACCACTGTTGCGGAAGGGTACTGAGACTCGTACAAGAACAATGAAATTCTAGAAGCTCTTTGTCATAGCTTGCTCCTGCTGCTCGACTCATCCAACGGGAGCTGCGTGTCGGTTAAACGAGGTCAAATGGAAATCGCCGAGCTGGCATTAACTTTTGACACCACCATCATCAGCGGTGGAGTGCTTGGGAGATGGGGAGTTGAACTGCTGCTGCTGCTGCTGCTGCTGCTGCTGCTGCTGCTGCGATATCGATGTTCGTGCTGCTGCCACACGATTAAACAGTCAACCTATTGAAAGTCTCACGCAACTAAGCGAACAAAGACTTTTCCGGCTGGGATCTGGCAGAAGCAGGAGTAGAAAGGTGGACTGCCACCTACTATTTTCGAGCGCTACCAACACATTTTTTTTTGTTGTTAAATGCAGCTACATTGAGCATTTGGCATCTGGCTTTGTCCGCACTCCTCTTCTCTAGTATTCCTATTCTCTATTCATTCAGGGACGACGACTCATTCATTCGATTGTCGCTTACTTGAATCGCTTTTCATCAGGCAGCTGCTGTGTGTTGGTCTGTGGATTGTGGACTACCCACCTCCGGCAGCTCTCGCCCTCGCCTTTTACCAATCAATTCAATTGCATTAAAAAGTCACTTCACAATGGCTGGCGTGGCACTTCCCCTGGTCCTCCTCTCTCTCCACCACTACCAACCACAGTCGTTAAGTGTCAAGCCATGATTCTGTTGGCCAGAAGAATATGCTTGGCTAAACAAGTTTAAAAGTTGATGTTTATTTGTGTGTTGTTTTATTTGTTTGCTTTAGTTTGAAGCTCACTCGAAGTCCGGGCTAATTGATGCACGCAATTTGTTGTGTGTGTGTCCGCGGTTATCCCGGATAAAGTTTTTTAATCGCCCGAGTGGAGTTAAAGGAGTAAAATACTTGAAGGACACTTTGCAGCGAGTGCGCTGGCCCAACAATCATACAAACGCTTTTTGTGTGATTATCTTACAAACTATAATATATGGATCTCCAGACAGATAGGGGCAAGCTTCGCCACGTAACAAGTAAATGCAAAATTAATTACAATATTTGTGAGGCTTTCTAGATTCAATTAGCGCTGCCATCCTTTTATTTATTGTTTCGCCGAAATGAATCAAAAATGAATTGATTTACTTCATGGCCAATAATTTCCCGTCATTTTATTCCCTGTTAATGAAAGGCAATATGGGTTTGCAGAGCTGTTTGCATCATCAGTTAGTTGCAGGAACTTAATCAACATCAAACTAATTAATGTCCCATTCTTAGATCTGATTTTATCTGATCACTGGGTAGAAAGAGCTTTGAGTCCCGCAGTCTTCTGACTCTCCTCTTTTAAATGTAATTACACACAGGTCGAAGCGCCAACCGCAATCGTCGTTGGCCACGCCAGTTCCGCATCGCATTCATTGCACGTCCATACGAGTAGACTCAATCGGTGACCACAAACCGCCGCTTCAAGTGTGAAAACGCTTGAATTATTGAACCGAAAAACGGTCGAAGGAAGGGCGAGCGAGTGGGAAAAGGTGGGGAGTGAAGCTTTTCCAATCATGTCAGCAAGTGCAAAGAGGAGGAGAGTAGAGGACACCGAGTCCGCCTGCCAAGCCGCAATTACATATGCACATTCAGGCGAATGTTGCACTTGCCCCTTAGCTGGGACTCTCTCTCTCTCTCTCTCTGTATGTCTGCGTGTGTGTGAGTGCACGCCCTTTTTTTGGGGGCGTCAAAACACAGATGCGTGGTTTGAGTGACACTTGAGTTTGCCACAATTTTAATTGACATCCACAGAGCGTAGGGGATCCGATCTGTCTCCATGTCGCCCAGGGCCCGTGGGAGTTCTGGCTGAGGGAATATTCGAATTTCGAAATGTTGAATTCGGCACAACATTGATGAATGGCTGCTGGGGAAATTAATGAGCCAGGGCAATCGATACGGCAGCCGCAGCAGCGGCGCAAGAAGACAGACAGGTAATTGATTAGACTGCATTCTGGGTCCGTGTCCGGGCCAATGGACCAAAACTCTAAGCTCATGAGCCCCAAATTGCACAACAATGGACACAATTTAGACACAGAGAGAGAGAGACAGAGAGAGAGAGAGAGAGTTCCGCTGTGGGCATTGGGTTAACATTACGTAGCGAAGTTGTGTGTGTGGAGTAGATGCTTTGATCTGGGATTATTAGGAACATAAATTGCAACTCTCATGGCGAATTGCCATTTGCCATTTGCCATTTGCCATTTGACAATATAATTAGTTTTAAATAACTGTTTGAGCATTCCGACTCGATTAAACAGAAACTAATTAAAACTCCATACATATACGAGTGTGTGCAGACATTTCATTGCATTTATTACTATTTATTATTGCGTTCATCTTCTGTGTCAGTGGCAGGTGAATGCCTTAGGGGAGGGATGAAGACGTGTGTGTCGGGGCATGTTAAGCTCGCTTATTGCAGCATCAAGTGTTTTATTATTTCCAATTTAAAGCCAGCCATTGCATTAAATGCCAGCCAATTCCAAAAAGTGAGTCTCCATGCTCTTTTGTCCATCCGTCTGGCTTTGTTTGTTCTCTGTGCAACGCTCGCCGCCCGCCGCCGTCGAATGAAAGAACGACTGTGCATATTCGTATGCTGGAGCGATGTTGTGCCATGTAGTTGTATGATGCGGAAAAATATGGTGGAGGCCGACAAAAAACATGAATATTCCGCTGGAAATGGATGTAAGCACAGTAAATGCAAATACAAGGCAAAACAAGAAGGGCGGAAACACACAATCTCGACCAGGCAGAATCTCTCGATACTCTGCCACATTTTGGATTATGGCATCCCCTTGGGGGTGGCCAAAGTTCCGCACACCCACCAGTGGGAGATGCTCCATCAGAGGGAGACTTAAGAAGGCCTTTCATCCATTATAGAGAAATGCCCCGACCTCAAGTGAGGGCACAACAATCATAAAAGCGAAACAACAATCATAATAAATGTGGGAAATCCTTTGGCTGCAGCGCCAGTTTCGAGTTGAATTGAAAATGGAGGCTTTTGCGGTTTCGGATGAGGTGGTTATTCCCCGTTTCGCTGTGTTTGTTGGATTGCCGCAGTGGGCTCCCTGGGGGGAGGGGGCAGAACCTCAGTCCTTGGGGTCAAGTGAAAAAAGGGTTTTCCAACGGGGGGATATTAAAGGGCAATTCCAAACCATTAGCTAATGAACAGTCCAGAAACATGGAACACCGACAGACGGAAACAAAACAGTGAGACATCGGCTGGCTTTTTATGACTGAAAACAGAGGGAGAGAACGTTGCCACCTTTGTGGTGGCATTTAATTAATAAAAAACAAAGAATAAATTCAAGAAAAAACCAAAGGCAAAGAAAGGAAAACCAAGGAAACGGCTCGTGCTTGCTCCATTGAACAATGTGGGGTCAAGCGGCAGCTTCTACGGCTCCTCCTCCTGGTCAACTGGGAATGCATTCCAATTTAACATCTCCGCTCCACCATAAATTTCCTGCTGCCCCGCAGGCCCCGGGCATGCCTCTTTCGCTGAGTTAATCAAGGCTTCGGTAATTTGGCGGAGAGTGTGAAGTGTTTGCCCGGATACCCAATGGAGTGTATTATATGCCCTGGCCACCGCAGCAGCATCAGCAGCAGGAGCAGCAGGAGCGGCTCCTGTGTTCGAGCACTTCATCAATGCCCGGCATCTTTTGTGAGCAAGGTTGAGCCTCAGCCTCACCCCCACCATGCCATTCCACTCCCCTCGATGCGGCTCCCGTTAAGTGTTTTACAGGGCTCTCCACAAAGCGCACATCATTCATGTCCGAGGCAGGATGTTATATTTGCCCAAGGCCGAAACGACCCGAAGCCTTCCTGCCTTCATCTCTTTTCTGGCCCAGCCCAGCCCCGCCACTATCCAGCCACGTACACATCAATGGAAATGGGGAAAGGGAAGTGGTAGAGGGAGGGAGAGTACCTATGTGTGGCTGTCTGTCAGACAGCTTTGGCTGTGGCAGGCTCTCATTGCATATGAATCAAGTAAAGGTAATTGAAAATCAAAGCCACTGAATTTTGAAGCAGGCCAAGACTATGCCTGCTCTATGGTATGTTCGAATCTGTTCTGTTAGGGACTGGACCTTACTCTTCTGGTCGTGCGGTACGGCTGAGTGGCAATTGTAGAGAAATCAAGTCAGAAGCGGGTCGGAGTATTGCGGCATTTCGATTGGCAACTTTCAACTCTAAAGTGGCAATCAATGCGTACTCCCGTGCTCACCGAGTGGCCTGACTGTTTTCGATAACTTTGATTACTCCCAAGTGGTCTCACCATGCCCAAACTTCACCCATCCTGAAGGGCTTAGTATGGTCACTAAGCTTGGTTCTGGGCCAGGTCAAATTAGCAGACACGCCACCCAGAGCGTGTGAGTATCTGTCGTGGTGGTGGTGTTGTGCTCTGTGTCACAGAGATAACCGTTGAGGAGAGAGCAGAGTGTCGGTGCGAGTGCATGTGTCACGTGTCAAGACTGCTTCTAAAACCAGGTGACTGTGCAACTGGGCCGTGGCTCCCATTGCGCCAGCAATCCGCACACATTCCGTGCGCACTGTGACACTTAACAGACAATTAAGTTGCTGACCCCCAAAACAACATGAAAAGGGCCGTGTGGGCCATGTGTGCCATGTGTGCCGTGTGTGCCGTGGCAGATGACAGTCGGGTTGCAATTTCTACACTTTTCCCCGCCACGTTTTCGTCGCTGCTACTGCTGCTGGTGGTGGTTTGGGGTATTTTTCATAATTAATCCAACAACTGCCGGGGGCATTTCCGAGAGCTTTTGCCACCCGCTTGTTGCGGTGTGTGTGGCTGCTGGGAAAGCATTTTTCGCCCTTTTCCAAGACAATTTGCGAAATTGCAGTACTGCCGCCTGCCGCCTGCCTGCCGTGCCTTGTTTTTTGTGTTCTTTCATTTCTTTTCGTTCCCCTTCCTCCCCGCACCTCGTGGCTTTTGTTTTCCGTCTTGCACTCCCACTTCCACCCTGTGCCTTGAGGTTGCACGAAAGCAAAAAGCAGAGCGCAGGCTAGAAACGGCCGAGCGTTTGCAATTGCATCAAAAATCTCCATCGCTTTGCCAAAACGGAAATGCAGCTTGGACTTTCACGGAACGAAACAAAAAAAAAAAGCGTTCTCCGGAGCGCATTCTCGTTTTCAATTTGCCTTGGAAAACTCCACCCAAACTTTCACAAGTGCCATAGGATTCTCCCAGGGAGCGCAGTCAGTGCTTTCCAATTTGGACAATTTGTCGGCGAAGTTGAACGCTGGAATCGCTTGTGGTGGGACGAGCATGCCTCTGGGCCACTTGCCTAATCCGCTTTGCCATGTCTGGGGCGCTGGATGTCAAATTTGCAGCCAACTTCGCCAACCTCCTTTTGGCCATAAAAAAAGTTTGGCGAGGCGCGGCATGTTCTGTGGCAAGTAGCGCCATTGTAAGGAAACTTTAATCCCGCTTAAATTATAAATGGCACATTTGGCTTTTCCCGCGCCTCAACTCGATGTGCCCTCTGCCTCTGCCCTAGACTATGCCTATGCCTATTCCTAGGAATGGGCCCCATGTCAGGGGCCGCGCTCGAGTGCTCTGACAAACTTTATGTGTGTTGTCACAATCTTCTGCTCCGCGCTGGCAGCGGCAGGAGCAGCGACAGAAGCTACGAGTTGGTATGGAGACAAGCAGTGGATGGTCTTGATGCCGTTGCCAGGGCACAGCAACGGCAACGACAACGGCAACACACAAAACACTTTGTATCCTTTTATTTGGCGAGTGGAATGCACTGCACTAAAGCCAAAGTTTACGGCTCGCATTTAGTTGCTTCGTCGGCGGGCGGTTGGGTGGTTGGGTGGTTGGGCGGTTGGGTGGGCGGCCCCAAAGCGGAAACTTCTAAGCCCAAAACACGAGCTGAACTGAACCGAACCGAACCGAGCGGAACCCAGCTAAAGTGAACCGACTTTAGAGTCAGTCTCAGGCATAAAATTGTGTCCTCCTCCGTTTCCGAGATGACGAGGCTGCCGTCATGTTTGCTCCGCTCCCATTCGCATGTTGAATTATGATTTTCTGCCTGGTCTGGCAAAGCGTCCAGGGTGTGCCTGTCTCCGGGCAACAGCCGGAGGCTCTGCGCCGGCGACTCCAAGCCAAATTTGCTGGGGATGCCAGGAAATCAATTAAAACTTTCTATCATATCGCCAGTGCAGCAGTGGCCACTCGGTGATAGATGGAGTGGGGACTTGGGGGACTTGGGGGGCCTGGCCACGTCATACCAATGTCATCGCTTGTTGAACATCTGAGGTAGATGGTAAATGAACTGATGTATGTACATGCATATTTGTGTGTACATATTATAATGCAGAATTAATGCCTCAGCGTTGGCATGCAGGGAAATCAAATTACACATCTGAATGCGTCCTTAGGCTGGGGTTAAGTGGCCACAAAGCACGGCTGAGCAAGGCTCACTCTGCGATTATTATTCCTATGTTAATATACACTCTCGGTAGTTTCGGGGTAGCCGCACACTTTGCGGCTCGTCCATGCATTACGTACTCGAAGAAATCGCCTTGGGCGCGAGTTTATTACATTTCCCAGCTTGACCAAAATGAAGCCGTCGGGTCTGGGGCTTACTTTTTTGTTACCGCATTGGCTGTAGCCTCGTAAAACATTTTGCAAGCCCTACTAGCCGGGCAGCCGCTAGCGAAAATTTTAATTAGAGTGCGCCACGCAAACATGGTGCAAAGCATATCCTCGCCCAACGCCTAACGCCTATCGCCCCCTCCGAATGCCTCGTCCTGGTGGCACCCGCGATCGACCAAAAGCAAGCGATACTTTGGGGTTTCCGTTTCGCACACAATGTTTATGTATGTTTGTCATACATAGAAAGAAGTCCCTGGTGCAAATGGGGCCCCATAGCGTTTTGCTGGGAATGGGGCACCGGGGATAAAGAGGTAGCGAGAGAGTAACGCCAACAGTAACAGTTCCAGTACCAAAAACAGCCCGAGGGAGCGGTGTTGGCAGAGAACATTGCATCCAAAGTAAACAAGCGTGCATATTTTTGTGTTGTGTTTTTTGGGGGGTTGTGTGGCCACCAGAACATCCACCTTGGCCAAGCTTCCTCCAGCAGCCAACGCTCCGCTTTCCAATTCCAATTCCAATTCCTTTTCCTTTCGTTTTTGTGCGGTTCGAGAATGTTGCCGAAAACTTGAATGTAAATTTGCTTTAGCTTTTGCTTAAAGCCAGCGCACATCTCAATACAATGAAAACCGCACAGCACCGCAGCGCCCTTTTGCTTCTGCTTTTCCTTTTCCGCTCACAGATCGATTCTGGGCGACTCCCAGAGCACAATGGAAGTCGCTTTGAAAAAACAATTCCCAGCTAATTGAAACGAGAGAACGAAGCAAGTATAGAGAATCTTTCATTTTGGAATCTTCTGGCTGCTAGATGAAGACATTCTCTGCTCGCCAGCAGCGCATCAAGGAATCAAATTTAAGCTGAGTATTTACTCGACCAGAATAATGACTAAATGTTTTTCCAGCCACAAGACAGTACAGGAGCAGGAGATGTCTTCCTGCTCTGCTCTGCTACTAATCACAGCCCAAACTCTTGCCTTAACTTGCCCTGACGAAAGTAATTACGTTAGTATGCATTTTAAATTATAACGGAAATGCTGATGAAGATGTTTAAACATCGGCTTGCATTTGGCAATCTCTGAATGCTGTTCCCAGTATTTCGGATCTGAGATGGAGGGACGAGGCGAGCGCGGAGGATTGCGCAGAATCAGCATCCACAGGCTGTCTGTGTCCGTGCCGTTTGGGTGTCCTCTGTGCCGAGTCTTTGGGCTCGCATCAGTTGCGCGCTGGGGGCTCCACGGAACGGTTCATCACTCGGAAAATGCGGTTTAACTTCGAGTTTTTGTTCTAGCACAGAGTAGTGCCACGACCACGGCCACGAGCACATCCATAGCCATAGCCATAGCCATAGCCAGAGCCAGAGCCACCTTCAGGTGTTTGGCGCCAAGCTGCCCATTTCGTTTTGTGGCAGAGAGACAAATTGTTTATCTTGTGTCAAGTGCTGGGGTAGACATTTCCACATCCGCACCCACACGCTCGGAGGGAGCGCAACCCATTCCAGTTCTGCCCAGGAGCCAGCCAGGCAGTCAGTCAGTCAGGCAGTGAAAGTTTGTGTCGCCATCTCTCTGTTGGCTGGCTGTTGTGGGTGCCGTCTGTGGAGTACTTAACAAAAAACAGTAAACCTGCTCCTGCTCCCGCTTCTACTCCGGATCGTTGTGGTGCCATCGCTGTTGCCGCTGTTGCCACTGCTCCACGCGTGCGGTTGGGAGAGTCGAAATCGGATGACATTATCTTTCAGTGGGCTGCGGGCCGCAGGACTTTTGTGGTGGATCCCCGTGGGGATGGTGTTGGTGGTTGCGCTGCCTCAGCCACAGCGACAGCAGAGACTGTCTCTGCCACTGCCTCTGCAGCATTGTTTTTGTTTGCGAGACCAAAATTAAAAGCGAAACGAGTCCTCGCACCTTAGGCATGCATCTTTAATCAGCACCGATGAATTTCCATTCCACTCCGTGCCACCGTGGATATCCGTGCGAAATGGTTACGGCGTATGAATAAGCAATGAAATAAGCGCTCCCAGGCATTTGTCATTTGGCAAAGTGAAATTTGAAGTGACTGTGAAAATTAAGACAAATGCGTGCTCCTCCTCCTCCCCAGGATTACTTTGCCCATTAAACCAAACTCAGACGAGAATCTAGCCCGCAGGCGATCCCACGAAGCTCGCTCGAATCCCAGCTAAATTTGGACTTAACTAGGTAAATATTGAATTTCTGATATATATACGTAGAGCCAGAACCAGACCAGCGGAGTGGGAACACACACTGTTTCACACCTGTTACAACTTAATTACGGCTCAGAAGAACTAAATGAATTATTCACCCGGAATGTGCGAGTGGGGGGGGGGGGAGTATTTACCAAGGCACAAGCAGTGGCACAACTGCGAGTGCGAGTATGTAGAGACAGTCAGCCAGCAGGCAAAATATGTCCAAACTCTCGGACCAACTGGCTAATTCCCTCATGGCCATGGATGAGTGAGAAGTAAGGAAGGTGGGTGGGTGGGTGTTTGTCGGGGGACTGGTCATCTAAACAAGAATGAATGAATGTAATTGCTTTTGATTTATCTCACTCACACAGCGGAAATAGAGTGGAAAGCCATTTATTCGGTGATTTCCGCCAAGACCTAACCAAATAAAACTTATTTAGATAAATTATTACCCAGATGATTATTGATGAAGACTAATTTGTTATGTCGGTGCGATGAGTGGGGATGGGGAGGAATGCAAGTGGAAGTGGAAACCGTTCTAATGACCCAGAAGCCATCCCTGAATTTGAACCTGAACCTCAGCGTCAACCTCAACCTTTTCTGCCCCCCAAAACAGTTAGGAGTGAGGAA
The DNA here is from genome assembly GCF_900245975.1 of Drosophila guanche. NCBI lineage: Eukaryota > Metazoa > Arthropoda > Insecta > Diptera > Drosophilidae > Drosophila > Drosophila guanche. The sequence continues at coordinate 12,870,892 of NW_022995743.1, read as the reverse complement.
TTTCAAATCATAAATTTATTTATGAACGAAGAATGCCTGCGAGAAAGACCCTTTGGCACCGACTGACTGCCTTTTTGTTTGTGTGTTTTTTGCTACGACTTATTTGGGAATAAAGGGAAAAGTTTTACTTTTTGTGGGTGAATTATACATTTGTATGCAGGAACAGGAGCATTTGGTTTCTTTGTGCAGCACACGTTAGCATCGTTGTGTTTGTTTGCTAGAAAAGGCGCTTAAAAACGACAAAGGCAGTGAGTCCAGTCGGTTAGACCGCATATGAATGTTTGTAGCAGCGGGCATGATGATCATATTTCTCGAAGGATAACGAGCGAGCCAAGAACATAACTCTAACATATACCCCATCCACCTCTTGCTTTTGCAAATGCATCCCCGCCTGTGGTCCAATCACTCGCTCTGTGTTTCGGGTTAGGGGAGAAAGCATTGAAATAAAATGAAATGAACTTTATTTTATCAGGTGATATTCTTTGGTTCGTTATCTAAATATTAAATTCGTGAGCAAAACTCATAAATACAAGCGACAGTTCACTGCCGAAACGAATAATTATGAAATAAATTTCAAATTTAATCTGCTGCGTCACCAGCTCATAATTCAGGTGATTGCCTAAGCATGAATAAATAAAATGTAGTCAGCTTTAGGCAAAAGTTTAGTCCTCACATCTAGCAAAAATACTTTGCGTTAAGTAAACATTCCGCCACTTGATTAAATATATTAGATAAAGTTATTCGAGGCTCTCGAATTCCGCATCCTATCTTTCTACTTTCCTTTTGGTTTATCTTAGCTCTCTCTCTCTCTCTCTCGCTTTTCCCACTCTTTCATTTATAAATACATTTTTTATACTCCTTTATAAACTCGTTAAAAATGTTTTCTCCATTATTTTTTCAAATTAATTGGCCAACGTTTGTGAAACAATTTCCGGTCAGGAATTTCACTTGGACTTAGGAGGCAAGCTCGTGGAGGCGGGTTGAATGGTGCATATTGGTTATTGAGTCTGCTCCTATTTCTGCTGGCTCTGGGCACATCAAAAGCATTTTCAATATTTCAATTGTATATACGTATTCCTTATTGAACAGTTGTTTAAATAAATTCACAGCAAATAAACAGAGCAAAGAGCAAATCTAGGAATCATTGGAGAGTCTGTACTCTAGTGCTAGCCTCTGGCTCTGGCTCTGACTCTGGCTCTGCCACTGCCAGTACCACTGCCTATGCCTCTGCCCATGCCTCTTTGCTGTTCCGAATGTGGCATGCATCGGGTGGTCGAAATTTATGGAATTTTAAATGTTGACACAATGCCCAAATAATTTAAATGTTGTGCGAATCTGCTGAAATATGTTATACATTCATTTGCATGCAGATCAGAGGGTAGGTGTAGCTGTGTGAGATGCTGGGTGAGCCCTTCAGCTTTTAGATGGATTTGACACGTAGCTGGGAAAATGCAGATACAAAATTCAAGTGGGCCCATTTAACAGGCTGCGCTGCTCATCCCAGCATCTCGTCTGCAGGTGTGGAGTGGAGAGTGCAAAATATAGAGTTTCCGTTCACACATGCTGGTCCGTTTTTACATAGCGTATTTACATACAAATGTACATATGAATGTATGCATGTATCTGTATCTGTGTGCTTGTGTGTAGGTATTTGCATTTTCATGCGAGTTTTTTATTTCGTTTGGATTTCTGATGTTGCTGCTGTTGCCGTCGACTGTGACTGCAATATTCGCCTGAATAAATTTAATCAGGTGAGCGTGGCTCTGCATACCAAAAGACAGGGAGAGCATGTGCCTTATAGGACTTTAAATCAAATGCTACTTGCCATAAATAGAATATTGGAAACATTACTCGTACCTATTATACGGTCTGCAATTTATAGCGGACAATAGGCGAGAGAAGCCGGATAATGCCACTAGATAATGCCGTTAATTTGGATTACAATTTGTTGTCATTCATGAAATGATGCCACCCAATCACGGCCATCGCCCGAGTCCCCATCATTGTACTAAAATATCTTTATCCCTTTATAATGTCTGTCCCAGTTTTCAAAATGTCCCCGGGTTTATTTCCCCACTCTTCGTGACCGTGCCCTTTCCCATCGCTGTCGCCCGACTCGGTCGTCGGCTGCTTCATGTTCGTTCATGTCTTCTTTATCTAAATCATCCAACTGTGTAAATATTTGCCTCGCTTCCTGCATTCCATCCTCGTTATCCTTAAATCGTGCGTGCGAAGCTGTACAAAGGCATCGCCCAAGCGGTAGCAAAGCTGAGGTACTGAGAAAGACAGAGAGAGAAAGTGGGAGCACTATGCGAGATGAGCGAGTGCAGGGATGCGAAGACGTCGCGACGGATGGGAGAGTGGGTCTGGAATGAATAAAGTAAACCAACCCAACCAAGCGACCCACCGATCCACCGGCCGACCGACCTACTCTACTCTACAGTGGGTTAAATTTTGCATAAGAAAGGCAAGGCGGCCGCGACTTACATTGCACAGTGGGTCTGGATACAATTACTATTTAATGTTCTTGAAATGTAATAGCTTCTAAGTACATATTTATTTGAAAATTTCCTTTGTGCTTTTTAACGGCGTATCGTAAAATATATAATCCGACAACTGGCATCCGTCCCACTGTACGTAATTCCAACGGTAAACAATAATCGTAGCATTAATCTGAAACTGCGCACAAATCCGTCAAACTCAGCAGCGACAATGTAGGGGAGTGGTACGAAACGACAGAAGCAGCAGAAAGAGGATGAAAAAGAAGCAACCAAAGCAAAAGCAAAAGTAAAAGCAAAAACAAACATTGGCGCAGATTTGGAGGCGCTTGAGTCGTCATTAATTTTAAGAACTTTTGCCCCTTTCGGCAGTAAGTCTCACCCCCGTGCAGTGCCCTCCTGATGCTTGCAGTTCTCAAGCTTTCATCAATTTTCCAGGTAGTTCCTCCAGCCCACCGAGGTTGCCAAACAAATATTTCAAATCATCCTAAAGGTAATTAAGCAGCATGACTGAGAATTTTATGGCACTGAAAATTATAATTTTATGTTTTATGGATTAACAATTTAGATTCTCGATTGGAGGAGCAGGAGCAGCAGGTACGATGGAGATGGAGATTGGGGATTTATGGTCTAGGGTTGATGGTCCCTGACATTTAATGGGGCATGCTGGCCAATTATATTTGAGCACAAAGCATTGAGGTCACCACTTACGCCTCGACAGCCAAACAAGTCGTTGCTTTGGGCGGATTGGGGCGTGTGTGGTTGCGTGTGAATGATATGAGGGGCCAGATGAGTTTGTTTTGAATAGAATTTGACGCAATATTTGCCGACTGCCGACTGCCGACGGCCGCTTGAAATGAAAACCAATACTTCACAATCGAAATGGGGCAGATGTTAGGTTTCGATGAATGGCAGAGGAGTGTCAGAGACCAAGTCAGAGAGAGCCATATACTCGTAGATAAAACTCAATCTGCCCTGAATACACAAAGCTCTGGGATCACCGAAGGCAGCAATCAATATTCATAAAGATTCGGGCAAGCGCTCCCTCCTCCACCTCCACTGGGTTAGAAGGGCGAAACTTTCGATTGTCTGCTGGGGATATGCATGGAAGTTCGGAGCAACTTTGCTCGGGCTTATTTCATTAGGGAACTTATCCACAGATTTGAGGCAAAATTCTTTTTTCCACCTCAGTCCGTCCGTCCGCCCCCTCACTTTGGTAAGTATTTACAGTGTTGGAGGGTTTTTGTCAGCTGCATTATGATAAAAATTTTACAAACTTTTCCTTAAGCTTTTTACACGAGCTTACCGCAAGATGTTGGCTGGATAACTGGGGAGAGGCTGGGATTGGGGTCTGTGGGACACGGGACAAGTGAAGGGGCGCCCTCAGAAGCCGAGAGGCTAAAAGGTAGGGCAATGGGCATGGGAGGCCTGAGCCGGTTGGGGGTTGGGGATGGCTTAGCTGAAAACTTGAAAGCACGAATCCCTTTTGGCCTCAAACTATTATTACATGCTCATATAGATTATTCACATTCTTTCACTTTGCAGTCTCTGCCGCAACAAAAGCAACAAAAGATGGAGGCTAAAGCTGGCTTAAGTTCGCAGGAGGAAAGGTCTCTGAAAGGTTCAGGTATGTGGCTTATATAATTGCTGAGAATTGCCAAGAAGTTGTCAACGTTGACAACATTAACTGAGTCACATATAACAGACACACATGCATACTTACAATGCGGGGCAGAATTTTAGGACCGTTGAAGTATGGATTCATCGACTAAATCCCTCTTCATTCTAGTCCCATCCGTACACGTGAAAGTTTAGTGAATGAATCAAGGCCGTCTTTCTTTTAAATCTATCAACTATCGTTTGCAGTGACTGCTTTGGGGATTATCCTTTCGAACTGTCCTTGCAGAACGCTCTGGCACGGTGCTTAGTATATCCTGGGACAGTTTTCAGTCATATCGAATCCCGTGCAGAGTACAAAGGAACGTCAGAAAGAGCACAAAGTAAGCCGAGGAGAAGTCACCACCGTTATGTTGCTGCCCCCCCCCGTTCCTGTCCTGTACTGTCGCCTTTCTATGTGCTTTGAGGGCATTTAGAATATTCCACTCCCTCTCCCCCGTCAGTCTCGCTTTCCCTCCTGGCTGCTCCATTTGTGTGGTGGGCTGTGGGTTGGGGTGTGCTGGGGACTTATTTTTTCTATTCCACCTTTTCGACTTTCGACTTGTTTACGCAAAAGTTAAGGAAGGACATAAAAGCGAGCGGGCATCCTGGCTGGCATCCCGGCATCCATCGTAAAAACTGTCGTCACACTGGCTGATACCGATAGCGAAAAGCACACACACTCGTACACCAAGTGGTTTAGGGGGAGAGACTTGAGGTGGGGATAAATTTAATCATAAACACACAGAAGTCGATTACGTCATGTGCGAAAACAACAAAACAAAACTATGTATTGTGTAGTGGGTATGTGTCCTTTTTTGCCTTTCATTTGAACTTAAAATTCAATTCAACTCAACACAAACTCGAATCAGCTTAAATTTAAAGGGAATCAAAATAAAAAGGGCATGCGTGTTGCCAACACAGATATGTAGTGGTATCCATCAAAGGAACAGCAACAGCAACAGCAAGAGCACACCCTCTCGCCCTTAAATCTAATCCACGCAATACTGGAAATTTAAACAGAGAGAAAAAGAAGAGAAATAACATTGGATTACAGATTGTCGGCAGGGCGAGAGATGGCACAGAGAACAGCGGAAGAGTGGCGAACGGAGCGGGGAAATGTGCATAAAAAAGGGGATACAATAAACGAGACGAGGAAGATGGAGCGCCCCATTTGACATTTAAGCTTCTGGGCAGAGGACGAAGATGAGGATTGGATTCTTTTCTTGTTTCTTCAGCTTTTTTTTATGATTATTTTTACTTTTGTTTCGGCTAACGAGACGCATTCCGGGGTAATCCGGCCCTGGGGAAATGTTAAACCAAAGAGAGTGAGAAGACATCATCGTTGTCCCTGTCGAAAATCGCTTAAATGGACTATCAATGGTTTTGGCCCCCAGGCCCCATAAGGCGACTGTCCTGTAATGTCCTGTCCAGCATTGTCCTGTCCGAAAGCCGAGAAATTGCCAAAGACATTAACACGGACAAAATGTTGATTAAACTGGCATGCCCTCTGGGGCATATCGATGGGAAACTTTGAAATTGAATAATTTGTCGGTTGTATTCGAATATTCGATGGATGCTCGGCACAATCTACCGGCAAATTCCCCTCGTGACCTTTGCCGGACAGGTGCAGACTGGAAGTTCAAGTCGTAAAAGGATTGTAAATCATTGCCGAAGACAACGTCATCGCTCTGAAGAGGGTTCCAGCTCCGATGGGGTGTCGGCACAAGTGCCTGCCCCCAAGGCAGAGCGACAAAGCAACAGTCAGAGGGCGAACGGCGCAGACAGTCAGAGACGGACAGAGCCTTTCCGCTGTTCCGGATGAGCAAATGACCTGGAAAAGCCAAACGAAGGCAGCACACAAAAGGAATGTGGAAAATATGGCAAACAGAAGCGGACATACCCAACAGAAAGCAAGAACACACTGCGGAAAAAACCTTGACAGCCAGCATTAGGTTTCAATATTCCACTTGTTATACTTCATTTTATGTACTCGTAACATATAAGAGGGAAAAACAATTCCTTTGAACTAATGAAAGGATTTGGTTACCCGCATTTCCATTCCATTCATTACTGGCTATTTCCATGGCTGCCTTGCAATTAAAATAACATCAGAAATGGCAGAGCACTCGCAGGTGTTGCTTTTTTTTGTTCGCAGTGCAGCCAGCTACAACAAGAGGTGGCAACAAAAACTGGCAGCGGAAACAATTGCAATGACAGAGCAAATGTTTAGCATCTGCCTCGGGCTTGGAGTGTGGCGGTAGCGAGGGGGCAGGGAGTACTAGGAAGTACTAGTAGCAGTTGCTAAGGTCTGTTGTGGCTGTGGCAAGTTGATATTTAAATCTGATTTACACCATCAGGTGCTTGTCGGTATGGCTGCGCACACCCCTCAGCGTTTGAATCGTTGCCAGGAGCGGCGCCAGTCTCCACGTTCCAGTATCCCCGTGCTGCAATCTGATAAGTGCAGAGCTAGAGGCGGGGTGCGGCAGGAGGTGGAGGCCCTCAGGTCCAGGTGGACCTGAAATGCATACCTAATTACGTTAATGGGCGTCCGGGCCATAAATTAGTGGAGATTAGGCTGTGCCAGCCAAAATCGCAGGCTGCCTACTTGCTGGTGTTTGTGCCATGGGATCCCGAACCAGCAATGGAAAATGGAAAATTGTGAATGGAGAATGGAGAACAGGGAGAAAGGAAATTGGAAAAGTGTAAAGGCATCGGAAAGTGTGCTCGATGCGGGCGGCTAAAATAATTATGGCCATGGCCGTAAGCGAAATGTAATTATTATTATTGTTATTGGTTTTGCCGTTTCTCCTGGCAGGAGGTAAAGCAACGGTTAAGGACACCACAGGACAGGTAAATCAATACATTTCCATACTCAATGGCTAAGAGAACAATTTAAAACGCTTTTGCGGCTGGCCAGCTGCAGTCATTATGCAATTATCCCCCATCCAGCCCATCCATTCCCATCCACATCAGGCCCACACACGGCATCGATCCCAGCCGAATCGCGATAATTACGAAAATATCGTTTGATTAAAGCACACATAAGCCTACGTGCATGTACCCGGTAGTACATGCAATCGAAATGAAGTGAGAACTTATTGGAACTGGCTTTAATTGATGGTGAAATGCATTTAATTGCGTATGCACAGAGGGGGAGCACACAGAGAAAGTTTTCTCGACTTTTCACGCTGTTCCAGTACCAGTGCCATATATATAATAAATTGCCAAATGAAATGGAAATTAATCTAATTTCCGGCCAAACAGGGCACCAGAAACAGAACACGGAAAACCTTTCATGAAGGATAACTCGGTGGAATGTAATTAATCAAGCGGAAGGAACGCAAGCAATGATCCCCAGGGGGAAGAGCTGGAGTGGGCAATGGTAGTTATGTGGTTCCCATAAATATTTTGATACTCCTCGCTGCCTCTGCTGCTGCCAAGCAATCAACACAGAAATGCACTTGCCACTGCCACTGCCACTGCAGCTGCCCCCACCTGGCCCTGGCTGTTGGTGCCCCATCAAAGTGCACTCTGCTGACAACTGCCAGCTACTTATGCATGTTCCTGCCACTGACAAGGCAGCAACGACGACAGCAGGGGTTGAGGCTGTAAGGGTTCGGAATCGGAGAGGATGGGGCAGGAGACATGCAAATGTTGCATTTCATGCAAAAGGCAACGACAAAAGGTGTTAAGAAAGCCATTTCGCCTGCTAATGAGTGACGATGTCTCTGTCTGAACGTGTCCCCGTGTATCTGTGTATCTGTGTATCTCTCACACTCTCGCCCTGTTTTTGTGGGTGTGTCTTCGTGAGTCCTTGCCGCCTGCCAAGACTTGCGCCTGAGCTGAAGAGCAAACAAAAATGT